>NC_058130.1:38193607-38209048 GCF_016433145.1 Gracilinanus agilis | reverse complement strand
TTCCATCTTAGAGTCAATACTAAGTATTGGTTCCAAGGCAGAAGAATGGTAAGGGCTAGGCAATTGGAGTTAAGTGACTTATCCAGGACCTCCCATCTCTAGGCCTGTCTCTCTATTCACTGAGCCAAGTAGCTGCCCCAATACATTATTCTATATGAAAGATGCTATCTTTCAACCAAACTGGCCTATTGGTAAAAGACAATCTATTTCTTATCTCCAAACCTATCTATCCCTCATCTCTGGGATTCTCTCTCTTTCCCTACTTCATCCTCTCAGAATGTCTAGTTTCTATCAAAGTTCACCTCTAACATTAAGACCTTTCCTGAGCTTCCTAGAGGCTAGTGTTCTTCCTGTCCCCACAGAATTAGTTGTATTTAGTTATCATTGTACATGTATCCCCAGTGGAATGTTAGTATCCAGTTGCAAGGACTTACATTTCTTTGGTTATTATATTCCTAGCACATAGCACAATGCCTCAAACAGAGGAGGCAAATAATAAATATTATTGAATTAAATTGAATTGAGAGCCTTTAATACCAGGCAAAGGAGTCTAGACTTTATTCAATAAGCAATAGGGAAACACTGGAGATTTTGCAATAAAGGAATGATCTGACCAAAACTAGACATAAAAAGATGTGTAGTTGAGATGTAAATGATTGCTCTGAAGACAGAGAATCTAGGGTTGAGAAGACTCATTAGGAAGTTATTGTACTAATATATGAATGTACATTTTCTCTATCAGATTCTTCTTCAAACTAGGAAATCAGCAAAATCATCCATCAAGCTATATTTATAGTATTTTAGTGATTCCTGAGGTGTAAATGCTCCCATTGATATTTTAATAATTGGCTCTCAGAAGAGCCATCTCCTGGAAACCACTGATGAATATTACTACCCAGGTTAGAAATGATGAATATGAAGACTACAGAGGAAAATGGATCATACTATGGGCCCAGGGAAACAATATGCCCATTGACTGCTACCCTGTAAAGAAAAGAATGATAACAACAAAAAAACAGAAATTGAACGTTATAAAATTCTAGTGAGCAAGCTTGGCCCTTACTTACAAAAGAATGAATGAATGAATGTAAAACCATTTGGAAGGGCTTCCTAACGTGCAAAAGTCTGTGTTAAGATGCAATGGGAAAAAGCATGGAGAGTCCTTGCTCTCAGAAGTTCACAATTCTAACTAGGGGAAATAACACACATAAGAGAGTTCAACTACAGGGCAGATGGGAAAGGGCCTAAAATCCTGTGGATATATTAGTAAATGGAATGGCAGTGCTTGGAGAGAGCATCAATTGCAGCAGGGCAGATAGCAAGGACCCTAGAGGACCTTAGGACAGAGTCGGGCAAATGGTAAAGTCCATTGGTCGGCAAAGTGACTGAATGAATGGTTTTCCCCAGGTGTGGCTACTGACTCATCCAAAAGGTAGGAGCAGTTGTGTTGCTCTTTCCAGTTGGTCAGACAATGTACTCCTCTCTTTTCTCTGCAGAGATAGAAGACCATGAGTGTGGAGTACAGACTACAAGGTCAGACTTGGTGGATATTTTAGTTAGTTTTACTGTGCTTTTTTTTTTCTTTTTTCATTTTGTTCTTAGTTAGAAGGCTCTGGGTAGGGAAGAAGGAGAGATATATTAGGAAATAAAGGTGACATAAAAGCAAAAGGTATAAATAAAAAATTGGAAGAGAAAGGGGAAAAGAGAAAATGGAGAAATTAAAAGAAAGGTAAAAAGAAAGAAAGAAAGGAAGGAAGGAGGAAGGAAAGAAGGAAGAAGGAAGGAAGAAAGGGCAAGAGAGAAACAGAGAAGGAAAAAGAGAGAGAAAAAGCAAGAGAGAAACAGAGAAGGAAAAAGGGAAGAAAGGAAAAAAGAAAGAACCAACCTTCAAAGTAAAACAACTCAATAAATGGTTGAGTGAAATGAGTAAATGAAGCAACAGAGGATTAAAGGTCCCCTGCCCTTTGCCCTTTGTGGAAGGGTTAGCTGAGTACCTCCAACAGAGAAAACAGATTCTAGCAGTGGGAGACCCAGGATGGAGCAGCTGAGGAAAAAAAAAATCAACCAAAAGCAACTCCCGGTTTTCTTTCACTGGTATATCTACATTGAAACAAGGAAGGAGGGCTAGCATCGTATCAATTATTTGCATATATCACTTCTTGCATATTTGAAACATATATCTCTAAGTGTCCATTTGATCCTCCGCCAACATCCAAGCTTGCTGGCATGATGAAAAACTCAATTTGTCAAGGAGAGAGCATTAAAAAAAAAAATTCTCTGCCAGGGAAACCTAAGTGGTACTAAACCACATAATGCTGATAAATAGGGGTGTTTTGCTCTGTCCCCTGCACAGAGCTGACTCCTGGCAAAATTTTGAAGTCCCTCTCCCCCTCTAGAAGACTCCCAGTTCCTTGTTAGCAACTTCCTGCCTAGTTTTTAAGTATGCTTCCCCAAAACTTCAGTCACTTCTCAACTCAGTGCTGGGAAGGACCTTAGAAATCATCTAGTCCAGGGGTCCTTAACTAGTGGAGGAAGGGAGGGGAAAAGCATTTATATAATGCCTACTACGTGCCAGGTACTGAGCCAAGTGCTTGACAAATATTATCTAATTTGAGCCTCACTACAAGCCTTCAAGGTTGGTGCTGTTATTTTTTTTTTAATTCTTTTAATTCTGTTCTAGTGACAACTCTAGGATAAGAGGGCAAGGGCTAGGCAAATGGGGTTCAGTGATTTGCCCAGGGTCACACAGCTAGAAGTCTGAGGTCAGATTTGAACTCAGGTTCTCCTGACTCCAGGCACTCTATTCACTCTGATACCTAGTTGCCCTTGAAGCTGCCTCAGGGAGCCCATGAACTTAAAACAAAACAAAACACCAAAACAACAGATTTTGATATATGTATTTTAATATAATTGGTTTCCTTTGTAACCCTTTGTATTCCATTTCATATATTTAAAAACATTTTTCTAAGAAGGGGTCCATGGGTTTTTACTAGGCTGCCAAAGGGGCCAGAACTAAAAAAAAAACTGCTTAAGGAAGAACTTGATGTCCAAACTTCTCATTTTGGAGATTAAAAAAACAGACCCTAACAAAAGATTGTCCTGAATTATTTAACCCAGCTATTCATCCATGACAAGGTAATCTAAGGTCCAGTAGACCAAGCTCTGGAGTTTCATGAATTGGGCATAATCTTTGGAACTTCTCCAAAAATTAGATCTGGTTGGTTCATTTTTGTCTCCATCCAGAGTTTCACCATATAGTTTGACACAGTGTAGTATGATCTCTGAAGATATGGCTACAATAGTCTCCAGTTCCCATGCAAGCAACCAAGAGAATAACACATGCACATATGTAGGACAGTGTTCATTTCATCCTGGAAACAGAAAGCACAAAGGATTCACAGGAGCTCATAAATGATCAATACAATTCTCTTTCTCCTTTA
Organism: Gracilinanus agilis; assembly: GCF_016433145.1. Classification (NCBI taxonomy): domain Eukaryota; kingdom Metazoa; phylum Chordata; class Mammalia; order Didelphimorphia; family Didelphidae; genus Gracilinanus; species Gracilinanus agilis. Next base: position 38,205,608 of record NC_058130.1, on the reverse strand, counting down.
AGTCCCACCTTGCCCCAGGGATTCATATAAACCTCTAATCTCATCAGATTACAGTAAAGTCTTGGATTTGCCCTGAGCCAAACTTGGAGTTTCTAGAAAAGAAGCCCCCTTTTCCACCATTGTTCCCATTGGGATAACTCATGATAGTTGCTAAGGCTTCTATACAAAGGGCTTACTAATTGTTTGATCCAATCATATCATCCCCAGTGTCTAGATTTAACCACTCACCCTCAGTGAAAAAGCAATGGGGCCAGTCAAGCTCTTAAGGGTTTACATGGAGAGATGGAGTCAAAAGTGCCAAACAATGGCTTACCTCCATGGAACCACATTAACCTGATCAGTTTATCTTGAACAATTATACTTATTTGGACAAATTATTATTGAGATGCAATAGATAGAGTCCTCAAAAAAGGACTCCCCATTACTCCCTTTTTTTAAAACTAGGTCTCCTATCTTGTTTAGGTTGGAAGTTCAGGAACCATTCTTGAGTCATTTCCACTTTGATAAGCCTAGGAATTTTGATCTCCTTCATTTGCAACCAGCCTCAGTTGTCTCCTTAGGCAATCTGGTAACCCCTCCACCCCTTTCCTAGGGCCCCAACACTTAATGATAAACTCAGTGCAGATATCCCATCCACTTAGTCTCAGTTTGGAACTCCCAGGCTCATAGAGATCTACCAGCTTTAGCTTCATCAGCAGTAGGGATTATAGGCTTGTACCACCATGTTCCAATTTTAAAAGGGCACTTGTAAAGCCTTGGTGCATCAAGGACCTCATCATCTATAGTTTGGGATAAGCATTTTTGGTGATCAAGATGAATTCTCACAGAATCAAGTCAAGTCATGACCCTCAGAGAGATCTTTCATCTTCATTTTTCCAGTGTGAGCAGAAATCCTGTTTTTCAGTGACTCTAGGAGCTAGAGGAGCAGGACAGTAGATTGAGACCCTGGACAAGTCATTTAACTCCCATTGCCTAGCCCTTACCACTCTTTTGCCTTGGAACCAGTACACAGCATTGATTCTAAAATGGAATGAAAAGATTAAAAAAAAAAAAAAAAAAGGTACTTGAGAAAATTGGAGAGTTAAGTCTTCTGATCAGATTAGAAGGAGAAATCACTACTGAGGAGGAGTCAGATTTGGAAGAAGAAGATTCCAGGCATGCAGTCAGTGAGTATGTTGGGCAGACCAGGAGAAAGAGGGTCATGGATGAGGACCATCAAATATGGTAGTGTGGGGGAACTGTCAAGTGTGTTGAGGAGTGTTTAAAAGACTGGAAAAACAGAAAGGATTGGGACTGAGCCAGAGGAGCCACCCACTGAGCTCCACTGTTTAAGGAAATGTTTCTAGTCCCTTTTGAGGTAGCCTCTTTGTTAAGACACAGACAACAGCTTTCTCTTAGATTTCTGCTGGGGAGGCAGAGCTGGAGGGAATCCCTCCAGAGAACTGGGCTCAGACCCGTCCCTGATCGTGCTCTGTGGAATAGCACCCTTCTCCATCTCTTCCCTGGAAAGGCTTAAGAAGCATAATTGACAGGCAAAGGTGGAGAAAAACTGCCCGTTTACAAAGGTATGAGCTATGACTCCCTCTAGGCACAAGAAATGGGTCTCAGAGTTGCTGCAGATTATTTGGAGCAGAAAGAGACTTAGCTCTGAGAGTAGTTAAAAAATGGATTTATTGAGGCAGTGAAGCACCTACTACTACTACTACTACTACTACTACTACTACTACTACTACTACTACTACTACTACTACTAAATGTTTTAAGATTGACAAAGCACATTTCATATGTTATCTCATTTGATCTTCATAATATCTCTGTGAGGGAGGTGCTATTATTATCCCTATTTTGCAGGATGGGGAAACTGAGGCTGAGAGAAGTAAAGTGATTTGTCAAGAGTTATGCACATAGTGTCAGAGACAAGATTTGAATGTAGTTCTTTCCTATTCCAGGTCCAACATGCTATTTGCCATCCCGTCTAGCAGCATATGAATTAGAGCATGGAATGGGGTGCATTTTAGTTTTAGCTCTGCTCTTCAAGTTAATGTATGCCCACTTAACCTTGGGGCTTCATTTACTTAGCTGTAAAATGGGTTTGGTGGACCCAGTGATTTTTAAAGTCCTTTGCTTATCTGAGCAGTTAGAATTTTATTTCAGCATAGTACATTCCCACGGAGTCAAGTAGGTTCTGAATAGCAGGATCAGGGAAATCCTTTCTGGGTCAACATGTTTATTAAGCAGCTGCACGAGCTGAGCATCAATGGTAGGGAAGGTGGGAATAATGGATATGTCCAGAGAGGCAACAGGGAGGCCAGAGTGGGCTGGCTTTGGGAGATGCCATTCAAGTCCTCCTTCTGATATCAGCATGCAAGCTGGGTGACCCCAGGTTAGTCACAACCTCTCAGTGGCCCAAGCAGTTCTTTAAGACTGTGGAATTATATCACTTGGAGAGGTTGCAGACCAAAAAATGAAGCATTTGTGGGTCATAAACTTAGGTCCAGTTTTGGACCCACAGTAGGCTTTAAAAAAACACCACCACCTTATTTTCTCTCTTAAAATCAATACTCTAAGTATTAATTCTAAGGCAGAAGAGCAGTAAGGGCTAGGCAATTAGTGTTAAGTGACTTGCCCAGGGTCATACAGCTGGGAAGTATCTGGGGTCAGATTTGAACCTAAGATTTCCCATCTTTAAATCCGCCTCTCTATCTAGCTGGCCCCATAATATTCTTTAAAAAACAAAAACAAAAACAAAACCTTACCTTCTGTCTTAGTATCAGTATTATATATTGGTTCCAAGGCAGAAGAGTGGTAAGGGCTAAGCAATGGAAATCAAGTGACTTGCCCAGGGTCACACAGCTAGGAAGTATCTGAAGCCAGATTTGAACCTAGGACTTCCTGTCTTTAAGCTTGTCTCTCAATCCACTGAGCTACCCAGCTGCCCCTCTATAATATGCTTTTTAAAAAAATACTTGTTCATTGATAGAGATTGGGAGGGGTGAAGGCAAGGTGGTGGCTGAAACCACTTTGAGAATCCTTCCAATAGAATCTTTAAAAAGCTCCTCTAAAGGACAGGAATCATTGATAGAGATCTGGAAGAGACCTCTCTAGCCATCTAATCTCTTCTATTCAATTCCCTCCCCTCCCAACCCCCATTTTGCATCTGAGGAATCTGAAACACAAATCACTTGGTGAAGAGCGCACTCACTCAAATGGGATTCTAACCCAGTTCCTGACTCTCAATTCGGTGTTCACTGAACAGGGTAACTGCCTGGGTTGTGCCCACTTCCCAGAACGTCTGGGCAGTCCTGGGGCCATGCGAGGATGCCAGCTGCCAGTCTCCTGGGAGTGATACATTGGAGTCGGCTGGCCATTTGCAGCTGGGGCGAATGATGGATGAGGGAATACTTAGCAGGTACAAGAAGGCAATTCAGGGCCAGCTGGGGCTCTCTTGCTTCCCAGGAGGAAGGAAGACTGAAACGACTGTTCTTTCTCTGTATAGCGTCGATTCATCTTGGCAGCAGGGAAAACCAGCATTTGGGTGCAGCAGCCATTGGTTTTGTTTCTCTGGCTGTGGAAGGAGGCAATCCCCGCCCCCACACCATCTGAAAGGGATGCTGGGGGGGGGGGGGGGGAAGAAGTGACATCATGCAAGTGGATGAGAGTTGGCAGCCGGAGGTGCGTGTATTGCTGAGCTTGTCTGTCTTGCGTGCTGAGCTCCCCTTAGTTTGGAAATCTCAGGTGGAGGGCTCTCTCTCTCTCTCTCTCTCTCTCTCTCTCTCTCTCTCCCTCTCTCCCCTTTCTCTCCTCTCTCTCTCTCTCTCTCTGTGTCTGTCTGTCTGTCTCTCTCTCTCTGTCTCTCTCTCTCTCTCTCTCTTCCTCTCTCTTTCTCCCTCTCCTTCTCTTCCATCTCTTCCTCTCTCCCCATCCCTCTCCCTCTCTCTCTCCTTCTCTTCCATATCTCCCTCTCTCCTTCTCTTCCTCTCTCCCTCTCTCCCCCCTCTTCCTCTCCCTCTCCCTCTCCTTCTCTTCCATCTCTCCCTCTCTCCCTTTCTTTCTCTTTCTTTCTCTGTGTAACCTAGTCTGGTTGCCAAGGCTACGGCTGTTGTTCCACCACGGGCAATGTGTTTCTTTAACTACCAGCCTCCCCTCTCCCATGTCTAGCCACCAACGGAACAAAGTCCTTGGAAAAACCTGACTGCCGGTGGCCATGACCTTGAGGGATCTGGGGTGGGCTCCCAATCAGACGCTTCCTGCTTACAGTCATGGAAGACCACCAAGTGTGAGTAACTGTAAGAGGTCCCATTCTTACCAGATTTTTCCTGGCTGGGAAGAAGCAAAATAGTTCACCCTCGTAAGCTACCTTCTCACAAAATCCCAGCCATCCCTAGCCTATCCCTAATCAGGAATCCTACCCTCTTCCCTGACGCCTTACCCCAGTAATGTCAGGACGGGGGACTCATTACCTTCCGAAGAAGCCCCTTCATAGCATCTATCCATAGAGTGCTTTATGGTTTCAGGCCATTCTAGGAAGACCCTTCTCCCTAAGAACCCCCCATTTTCTCCTCTGTTCCCCAGCCCTTGTGACTTGACTCTTCTACCTAGTGGCTGAAAACAGAACAAAATCAAATCGTGGATTTTGGTTTCGAGCTCATTGGAACCTCAGAGGCTATCTAGTCCAACTTCTTCAGCTAATTGATGAGGGAAAGGAGACACAGAGGCTATAGGTAGCCAGAGTCACAATGGGATTTGAACTTAAGATCTCAGACCCCAGAGCCAAAATTCTTTTTACTCTACCGTGTAGTTAGGAGCCCTCATTAGGAGATGGTCATGCTTAGGGCACAGGGATCGTTCTCCACTGTTGTATATTTTGGTGCTTTGCAGCTACTCTCTGGTACTGAGAAGTGACAGAGAATGAGAAAAGAGGCTTTGATCAGTCAGTGAGAAAATGGACCTGATCCATTCATCCCTCAACAAGCATTTTGTTAATCACCTATTAAAGACCAGGTTTGGGGATAGGTACTGGGGATACAGAGATGAAAAGGAAATATATATAAAACCCCATGATCTGCCTTGAGAGACTGGGTTCAGGGAAGAGGAGTGGTCAGAAGACCTAGGTTGGCATCCTGGTTCTCCCACTTACTGTCTGTGAGATTTTGGCCAGCCTGCTTTGATCATCTGGCTTCAGCTTCCTCATCTGTCAAATGAAGAGGCTGCCCTCTAAAATCCCTTCTAGATCTAGATTGGATGATTCTCCGACTATTTCTTGTCCTTTCCATGTTTACAGAAACCACTGACTCCTTTTCTCCTCCAAGCCTGCTCTTGGTGATTCATTTTAACTTGACCTTACTAGCTTTTGGTGTTGGGTGGTAGACTGAGGAAGGAGGCAGAAAATGGACAGCTGAGCCAAATCTGGGCAAATGGCAGAAGGGATCTTTATCTATTGGAATTCCATTTCTTCAAGTCTTCTTAGGTAAAAGGTAGGGTTGCTAGGGATTCTTTGTATCCCTAGGGGTTACTAGGATAACTTTTTTTTTTAACTCTTCTTTCTGTCTTGGTAACAACTCTAAGACAAGATGGACAAGGGCTAGGCAAACAGGGTTAAGTGACTTGCCCTAGGTCACACAGGTAGGAAGTGTTTGAGACCAGATTTGACAAGGGTAACTCTTAAGAAAACCAGAGACCCTTTACCATATCAATCATCCATCTTTTAGGACCTCAACAAAAACAATCTCGATGACATCATTTTCAAATCACAGCTTAGCTCATGTCAGACTTTCATCTTTGATAAATGTATAAAAGTTCAATCTGAGAATTCGCAGTGATTAACACTGTTGTGTGAGTCACAATCAAATGCAGAAAAACAGAAATAATAAATGCATCCTTTTCAGATCATTATACAATAAAAATTATAATCAATAAGGCTCCATGGAAAGACAAATCAAAAATTAATTGGAAACTAAAAACTCATGTGTGAGGTAGCTTGGATAGAAAGCTGGAGAATGAGGCAAGCTTGGATTCTAATCATCCTTCTTAACTTTTACCCTTCAACACTTCAGGCAATTTTCTAGGATACCTTGACTAAGTCATAGATCAATCTTTAGTTGCCTTAGTGGAATGAATTACCTCAATAGGAATATCCCATTTTCTCAGTCCCTTTGAGAATCTCAGAATTTGGCTTTCTCCTGGAGTGTATTTGATCTAGCACACATGCTAGCAATCAAGATGACCAATAAGCATTTGGAATCTAAATCTGTTTATTACAGAAAAGGAAAAGTCATAAAGAAATTGAGCTCAAGTCCACGAGCAAGGAACAAATCACATCCACAGAATGTGGGTGGAACAGAAACTTCTTCAGGGAAGGCTGCGCCAGATTCCCTTGGCTTCTGGCTTTTTCCCTCTAGTTTTTTCCACTCTGGGCACACAGCCTCATGGGAAACCATCATTGCTCTTAGATCTGCCCTTTGCATCAAAATTGTTCTAAAAGAACCTTATAGATCATGTAATCTAATTTCATCATTTTCTAGATGAGGAAACTGAAGCGTCGAGAAATAAAGTGATTTGCCCGGGGTAGTTGCCCTAATTCTACTAGCAGGGACTTGAACCCAAGTGTTCTGCCTGACCCCAAGACCAGTCTCCTTCCAATCAAAGGGAATAGATTGCCAGAGAACCTCTATCTTCCATATTCCTGCAGCAACAGCACAGCCTCTGACTTTCATTTAGACTCTACCAAGCCATTTAATGTCTTAGTAGCTTAGCTTCTTGACAGTAATTGGGGACGATAATAGTTACCTACTTCATAGGGATATTCAGCAGCTCAATTAGGAAAAGCTTCTAAAGTGCTTGAGTCCCATTATTAGCGGTAATGGAGTATTTCTGTCTACTCTGGAGCCTTGGTTGGTGCGTGGTGGGGAATGCTCATTTCTGGGTGGAGGCATGAATGAGAATTAGTACCTGCGATTGGAGGGCTGATGCCCAGCTGTACAAGGTGCTGCCAAACTCTTTTCAGTGGTGCCACCTGGAATGCCAAACAGTGGAATGAGAAGCTCTCTTGTCCCACAGCCAAACACAAAGGCTTCTTCCTCAACCAAATGTTTGCTTGTGGTCATGAAACCACCCACCCGAGTGAACACCCTAAAGTCATTGACCTTGTGGTGAGTTTGTTGTTTTTCTTGTTCAGTCATTTCAGTCTTGTCTGGCTCTTTGTGACTCCATTTGGGGTTTTCTTTGTAGAGATACTGGACTGGTTTGTCAATTCCTTCTCTAGCTCATTTGACAGATGAGGAAACTGAGGCAAATAGGCTTAAGGGACTTGCCTAGGGTCACACAGCTAGTAAATGCCTGAAATTGGATTTGAATTTAGGAAGATGAATTTTCCTTACTCCAAATCTGATGTTCTATTCATTGGGCCAACTATTTACCCCTGGACAGCTGTCTAAGACTCAGTGAAACAGTGCCACTAAAGCAACTTCATAAAAATCAGAGGTTCCTTACCTGGGATCTGTGGATGCCAAGGTGTCTGGGGATAGATTTCAAGATATTCATGACCTTGGGTGGGAAAAAATAATTATAACTTTATTTTCATTAACTTCTAACAGAAATTTAGTACTAACTATGGCCATACTACTCTGAACTCTCTTGATCTCGTCTGACCTCAGAAGATAAATAGAGTCAGACCTAATTGATATTTGAATGGAAAACTGCCTGGGAATACCAGTGCTATAAGCTTTAAAACAAAGTAAAAAAGGGGGGGAAAAGAAAATTAGCATTTCCTTTCATTAGGAATGTAAGCAACAAACATAAATCTGAGAAGGGGTTCAGACTTTCATCCAGACTGCCAGAGGGGCCCAATATACACAAAAAAGTTTCAAAACCTCTGATATTGTTGAACTTTCCTCAGGGAAATAATAATAATGATGATTAAAGAAAGGCTGTCCTTACACAACATGGACTTCTTTTATTGATCAATGAAGACTACATTAAGTAAACAGTAGAAATTGTGTGATGGAAAATTGTGGGTTGCAAAAATTTAGCACCTACAGAATATGACCTGGTGACCAAAATTTCACGTCAGAGTCTTGCTATCTTTCACAAACTAGTAAATAACAAATCCTTATACAACAAATATAAACCTCAAAATAGTTTTGAGAAATTGGCAAATGAACTCTATTGAAAATGATACATTATTTGTGGTGGCAAAAAACTGGAAAGCGAGGGTATGCCCTTCAATTGGGGAATGGCTGAACAAATTGTGGTATATGCTGGAGATGGAATACTATTGTGCTCAAAGGAATAATAAACTGGAGGAATTCCATGTGAACTGGAAAGACCTCCAGGAATTGATGCAGAGTGAAAGGAGCAGAACCAGGAGAACATTGTACACAGAGACTGATACACTGTGGTAAAATCGAATGTAATGGATGTCTATACTAGCAGCAATGCAATGACCCAAGACAATTCTGAGGGATTTATGGAAAAGACACTACTCACATTCAGAGGAAGAACTACAGGAGAGGAAACACAGAAGAAAAACAACTGCTTGAACACTCGGGTTGATGAGGACATGATTGGGGATGTAGACCTGAAAGGACCACACCAATGTAACTATCAGTAATATGTAAATAAGTCTTGACTGACCACACTTGTTAAAACTAGTGGAAATTCGAGTTAGCAATTGGGGGTGTGTGTTTGAGGGGGTGAAGGGTAAAGTAAAAACATGAATTATGTAACCATGGAAATTTTTTCTAAAAATAAAAAATTAATCAAAAAGAAAAAAAAGAAAATGATACATTATCACCTGGATGTAATATGGATCCTTAGTTATTTTTAAATAGCATTTTTAATAGATGCCACCAAACCAAATGGTCAAAATCTCCAAGATACATGAGGCAAAAAGCTTTAAAAATATAGAGATCTTGCAGAAGAAGTCAAAGTCATCTGAGAATAGGATGAGTTACATACTTCATTACCATTGTCCTGTCTATTACTGGAATTGTTCCCAAAGATGTTATCATCAGAGAGTCTATAAAAGATGAGCAGCCTGTATCCCAATACTTTTATTCGATTACAGCAATCAATTATTTTATTTGTCTGCACAATAATCTGCACAATATTGAATTAGAAAAACAATAGCAGTGGAGTGACTTGGCTCAGGACTTTTTCTAGCTGAACTCCCTTAAAAAATATTGTAAAATAATAATAATGATAACTGACAATCTTATGCCACTTATAGGTCTGCAAAGACTGGACCCACATTATTTCATTTTGATGTTCAGAGTAGCATTGTTGGGTAGATACTTATAAGTATTATTAGATTTATTTTATAAATTGATAAACTAATGATTAGAGAAATTAGAAGACTTGCCCATTAGACACAACAATATTTTGCATCGTGTTTTAAAATTTCTTCTCTTCTCCCTTTCTCTACTTCCTATCCCACTCTGCTTCTATCCATTTTTTGACCTCCTAATTTCTGGTAAGATCAGAAGTAAAAGATAGAATAGTCTCATTGACTGGCACTTTGGATCTGTAGAGATTAAAATTAATATACAAGAACTAAATATTATATTTTATAAAGTCTTATTAATAATAATCTAACATTAAAAACTAGAGTGAAAAGGTGCTAAACTAACTTCAACCGTGCTTGTGAAGAAGAGAGCGAGAGGGAGGAGCTACAGAACTCATAAAACAATAACGTGACCACACAAACATGGAGGCTCAGGAGAGATTAAAAGGAATTTTGGGAAATACTAAGGGACTTCGGGGGGATAAAGTCCAAGGTTCAAAATCTCCATTTATACAGATCCAAATGCAATTGATTCACTTTCAAGAGAATAATTAAGCTCATATTTCTAAACTGCTATAAGGTTTGCAAGGCTTTTTCTATAATATCTAATTGGATTGTCACGAGACTTTAGATGTTATCATTGTCCCCATATTACAACTGAGGAAACTAAGGCTCAGAGATGTTACCTGACTTGCTAGCACTTGTACAACTGGTGAGATGGGATTTGAACTCAGTCTTCCTGATGCCAAATTAAGCCCTCTATCCACTCCACTGTGTTTGCCTCCTACTTATGAAACATTAAACATGGACCAAGGCAATATGGTTGGGTTATGACCCAAAGAGATCTTGGAGGAATTCTGCCTTGAACCCAAGGACTTATAAAGGTAGTTAGTAGCAGAATTATGTCAAACACAGATACTCTCACTTTAAATCCAGAGCTCTTTCCAAAACACCATGATCCACTAGAATTTTTTTAAAACATCTAGAAAACTACATTTTAATTAATAAATCATCAAGCCCACCACTTTCTGTAGCCTGAATAAATAGTATGCTTGGCAAATCCATGCACGACTATTTTTTCAAATGCACATAGATACTGTTGTGATTAATCAAATATAAATTCATTCGAAAGTATTGTTGAATTCATAGAGAGAGAATAATATAGCAGCTAGCATTCCTACAGTGCTTTAAGGTTTACAAAGTGCTTTATAAATATTTTTCTCATTTTATCCTCAGAACATCTGTCTGAGATAAGTGCTATTATAATTCCAGTTTTTATAAATAAGGAAAAGAAGCAGGAAGATATCAAATGACATGTCCAGGGTTCTACAACAAGTACATATCTGAAAAGCTGGATTTGACCTCAGTTCTCTGTGATTCTAGTACTCTAACCATTGTGCCACTCAGCTTCCTCTTAGATCTAAATCCAGAAGGGATCTCAGAGGCTGTTTAATCCTAATTTTACAGATGAAGAAACTGAGGCACAAAGCTGTTATCTGACTTACCCAATGTCATACTGTTAACAATAGCTTTTATTTTTTAAACCCTTACCTTCAGTCTTAAAATTGATACCAAGTTCCAAGGCAGAAGAGTGGTAAGGGCTAGGCAGTGGGGGTTAAGTGACTTCCCTGGAGTCACACAGCTAGGAAGTGTCTGAGGTTAGATTTGAACCCAAATCCTCTTGTCCCCACACTTGGCTCTCCATCTACTGAGTCACCTAGCTGTCCCTAGAAAAAGCTTTTTGTCAGTCAATGAAGAATCATTTATAAGCTCCTTGAGGGCAAGAACTGTTTATTTTTGTCTTTGTGTCTTCAGCATCATGCCAGTGACTGCCGTTCAATCAGCACCTAATAAATGCTTGTTGATCAATGGATGGTACAACTGATGTGATGGGGGCTGGGGTGGCTGTCCCGGAAATCTCTTGATGTTAAAAAAGGGTTGTCTTACTCAAAAAGTTGGAAACTCTGGAATATACAATTCTGGCAGACAGCACAAAGTCATGCCCATTTCCTGCTCCTGTCCTTGAATTTTTTCAATCCCCATCATCAGCGTGGGCTGCCCTCTGCCACCTGGGTTATATAATTATTGTTCTCGTCTCGTGGGGCTTAGACAAAACTATAAAGCAATCAGAACCATAACGACTAAGCTGCTAGATGTGTAATCAGGAAGACCTGGGGAGAAATCTGGCTTCCAATACTGACTGGCCATAAGACAAATAAACAAGACTTCTTCTTTATACCCCGCCTGCAAAATGACCATAATAATGCCTGAAGCAGCAGCCCCACAGGGTTGTTGTGAGGCTATTGCAGGCTAAGCCTGATTCAAGCAGGTCTGGGCATTCATATTTGGACTTGGAATGAAGTCAAACGTTGTAGACTGTCTAACAGTGAAAAAGGAAAGTTCCTTTATCCACAGTATTGAAAGGATACTCAGGTGCAAAAGATATTGTATTGATTCATTAGACCTTGACTTCCCTGACTCTGGACAGGCCATGTTGGGCTATTGGTGAGATGCCAGAGAGACAGAAAGGGAGACAGAGACACAGAGAAAGAGGGAGAGAAGGAAAGAAGCGAGAAAGACAAAGAGACAGAGAAAAGAGAGGAGGAGGAGGAGGAGGAGGAAGGGAGAGAGAGAGAGAGAGAGAGAGAGAGAGAGAGAGAGAGAGAGAGAGAGAGAGAGAGAGAGAGAGAGAGAGAGAGAGAGAGAGAGAGAGAGGAGGGA
>NC_058130.1:38170997-38193251 GCF_016433145.1 Gracilinanus agilis | reverse complement strand
GGGGACTGACAGAAGAGAGAGGAGGGAGGGAAAGAGAGGGGTGGGAGAGAGAGAGAGAGAGGAGGGAGGTAAGGAGGGGAGAGAAAGGAGGAAAGGAAAGAGACAGAGACAGACACACACAGAGAGAGGGAGAGAGAGAGGTGGGAGAGAGGGAGAGGGGAGAGAAAAGAGGAGAGAGAGAGAGAGAGAGGGAGAAAGGAGGGAGAGGGGAGAAGGGTGAAAGGGAGAGAAAGGAGGGAGGGAGGGGAGAGAAAAGAGGAAAGGAAAGACAGTGGGGAAAGAGACAGATCTACACAGAGAGAGAAGAGGGAGGGAGTGAAGGGTGAAAGGGAGAGAAAAAAAGAGGAAGGAGAGAGAAAAGAGGAAAGGAAAGACAGAAACAAAGACAGACACACAGAGAGAAAAGGGAGAGGGGGGAAGGAAAGGGAAAGAAAAGAGGGAGGGGAGACAAAAGAGGAAAGGAAAGACAGGGGAAAGAGAGTCAGAGAGGAAGAAAGAGACACAGAGCCACTTTTGGGTCCTCTTGGCCTTAGGTCATGAGGCACCCTCATCCCCTGAGTCAATAAGTCTTAAAATTGATTTTAATACCTTTTAAGGAAAAAACTAGCCTAGTTCAGAGGACAGAGATAACTCCTACCACAAAGGTCTAAATGCTATGCCATTGTCGCTCTTCCTTCCTCCTTTCACTTCTGTAGGGTTCCAGTCCTCTCGTGCTAACTCCCCGGCTCTCCAACTTCCTCTCTTGCTGTCCGCTTCCTCTCCAGCCCTTCCAGGTAGCAAGCCCACTTACAGGCTTTGTCTGTCCTGATCCCTTTGCCCTATACTATTTCCTCAGAGCCCTGCTAGATAATCTAATCTGATAGCTAATTCCAGTTAAGTGTTAATGACTGATGGAGGCTTCACTGTTCAAATGTAAAGGTAGCCTCAGGTTACAATTTATTTGAACAGTGACCTTCATTGCCTTAAACCTTAAGACATTTCAGGGACTTGGGAGGAGAAAGTGACCTGGACCCATCTGGCACTCTACGAATCACAGCTTCCTATTCTGCTTGTAGATAAGGCAACCTTTGGCTCCAGCATTATTTGGAGAGTATTAGTATTGGGAGGTCATTATGAGAAATTGAATGGCATTTTAAATAAAAAATACAGTATTAAATTACAAAATTCAGGAAGAACTGAAATGTGAGAGCTTAGAATGTTAGAACTAGAATAGACCCTCAGGTTATCTAGTCCTATGCTCTCCTTTAACAAGTGGGAAATTAAGATCCAGAGAATTGAATTGATTTATCTAAACTCACACAATTGTCTAATAAATGTAATGGGGCTTTCTTGGGCATGCCCAGGTCACCTGCATTCCTTCCCTTGTGAGTGGGAATAGCCTCCTTTGATTGACTGTCCATCCTTAAAACTAGGCAAACCAGGACAGTCTTTCTCTTTTCCTTCTCATTCTTTTCAGCTTTGTCCAGAAGGTGAAGATCATGCTTTACTCACATGATGAGTGCCAAGATCTGAACTAATGAGAGAGGAAGGACTTTCTTCTCCTGCTTTCTCTCTCTTTAACCTCAGCTCCAAGAAATGAGCCCAGGAGTATTTATTTCTTTTCTGTATCCTTCATCCTCAGTTTCAGAACTTGGACAGTAATCTCCACTGGGTTTAGAATTCAAATCATTAACTTCAGAGTCAGGATTGCAGATGGGATGTTGTAACCAGGCAACCCAGCAGAGAAGTCCAGGGAAGCCCAGGTTCCTGGATTTGAGCCTAAGGGAGATTTTGCACTTGGAACTGGAATTGTACTCTATAAGAACTGGACTAAGCTATTAATCTAATCCTCTTTCCCTCCCAGGGAGTCTGAAGTACAAGAGGGAAAAGGGATTATGTGTCCCATTTGCCAGAGGAAATAAATTTGTGTACTTCTGATTATACCCTGAAGTAAATATTCCTTTATAAAAAACGAATCTATTAAGTGGCTAAACAGCAACTCAGGAACAAAGGAAACCTCTACAAATGGGGAAACATCATTGATAAGGCTGAAACTAATGGCAGAGAATCTGGGCCCTTCTCAATCCTCCTTAAAAGTACCAGAGAAACCTGGGAGAGGGATGAGAGTAGTTGGGAGTGGGGATGGGTAGAGAAGAGTAGCAGTGTCACAAAAGTAACAATCAAGACTTTGAGATAATATTTTGTCTTTTTGAAAAAGAACAAATCCCCCAATAAAAATCTCTTCTCTGTACAACTTTACTTGCTGTCTGACCTTGAGGAAGTGATTTCCCATCTCTGCAACTCAGTTTCCTCGCCTGTAAAATGAGGTAGTTGGATTATTTGGTCTCTAAGGGTCCAGCACTAACAGACTATGGCTCTTCTGAGTACTCTGAATTTCTGGAATCTGAAATGTTCAAGATTTGGTATTCTAGATGACTACAATTGAAGGAGAACATTCTGCATCATCATAATGATTTTTGGTCAGTCACCATTTTGGGAAAACATAACAGTCAAGATTTTTTTTAGAATGGCTTTTTTTTCCCTATTAAGTGTAAAAACAATTTTTAACATTAATTTTTCAAAAATTTGAGTTCCAAATCCTCTCTCTCCTTTCCCCTACCCTAAGATGGCAAGATTACATGTGTAGTCATGCAAAAAATTTCCATATTAGTCATGTTGTGAAAGAAAATGGACCAGAGACTTCTGGGTTAAGATGGTGGCTAAGTAGAAGCTGGGCCACTTTCTCTCCTTACCAACCAATATAGCATACCTCCAAAGGACAAGAAAACAAAATCTAGATGAAAGAAGGGACCCCACAATAGGGCGAAGTACTGAAAGTATGTGGGATTTGGGCACTTCCACACTATAAGGGGAAGGGAAATAGCTCCCATCAAAATGTGAGTGGATCAACCCTCCCCCACCCCACCCACAGTACCAGAGTCAGAGGCTGTGTTCCAGAGTTAGAGCAAGTGGGGGCACAAAATCTAGCCCCTAGGCAGCTAGCTGGCACCACTAGGAGCTTACCCCTGAGAGCAGCAAGACCTGAGATCCCAGGTGGCTGGAAAACTCAGACCTTGGACACAGAAGTGGGGCTGAGAGAGGCAGCAGCAGTGCCCAGCATGCTTAGACTCAGGGGAAAATCTCAGGTGGAGGAGCAAGTGTAGGCCAAGTCCCAAGCTCTGGCAGCTGGCTAGGAACATAGGGGCTGGAAACAGCTAGACCAGAGACCCCAGGAGGGTCCCCAGAGAAGCCAAGAGACTCACAAAGTAGCCTTAGGCAAAAAACTGCTCCCTAACTCCATTCAAAGAAAATCAGAATGCCTTTCTCAGCCTTTTGGCAGATAAAACATAATGATGCCAATCAAGGCAAATCAAGAAATAAACAAGAAGACCAAGAAAAAAGCTCAAACACTGGATAACTTCTGCACAGAAAAAAAAAAAACAACAACAACAACCAGAAAACAGAGGAGAAAAAAACAATTAAAGACATCCAAATCTTCCCAAAAAAAATGAAAATGGGTCACAAGATCTTGAAGAGTTTAAATCTGAGATTATGAGAAAGATGGAAGAGATTTGGCAAGAAAATAACAGTTTAAAAGGCAGAATTTCGCAATTGGAAAGTGAGGCTCAGAAATCAAATGAATTGATAAGCAAACTGAAGACCAGAAATGACCAGCTGGAAGCCTTGAAGAACCAGATAGACCAGATTGAAAAGGAAAACTAGTCTCTAAAGGCTAGAATTGGGCAATTAGAAGCCAATGCTCTCAAGACAGCAAGAACAAATAGAACAAAGTCAAAAGACTGATAAAATAGAAGGAAACATGAAATACCTCACTGAGAAATTGACAGATCAAGAAAACAAGTCTAGAAGAGACAATTTGAGAATCATTAGTCTTCCTGAAAAACCAGAAATTAATAGAAATTTGGACTCCATACTAAAAGAAATTATTCAGCAAAACTGCACTGAAGTTCTACAACAAGAGGGCAATATAGACATTGAAAGCATCCATAGATCACCCTCTACACTAGTCCCTGAAAAGAAAACCCCCAGAAATATAAAAGCCAAATTCAAGAGCTTCCAAGTAAAAGAAAAAAATATTACAAGAAGCCAGAAAGAGACAATTCAGATATCAAGGGGCACCAATCAGGATCACACAGGACCTGGCAGCCTCCACATTAAAAGACCACAAGGCTTGGAATATAATATTCAGAAAGGCAAGAGAACTGGGTCTACAACCAAGGATCACCTACCCATCAAAACTGACTATATACTTCCAGGGAAAAGTATGGGCATTCAACAAGATAGAAGATTTCCAAGTATTTGCACAGAAAAGACCAGGACTAAAAGGAAAGTTCAATATCCAACCACAAAAGCCAAGAGAAACATGAAAAGGTAAATAAGAAACAGAGGGGAAAGAAAGAAAATTCTTATTCTTAAATTTACCCCTTTAGGGGCCTTAATAAGATCAAATTATTTGTATTCCTATATGGAGGAATGATATGTATAATTTTCAAATACTATGTTCACTATTATAATAATTAGAAGAATTATTCATAGGGAGAGGTTGGAGCACTAAATGGTCTAAGATGAGAGAGGGCAGGGAAAAAATAGGATATTCTATACCACACAAAGAGAGCATGGGAAGGGGAGGGGATCAATATCATTATAAAAAGGAGAGGAAGAGAGCATTAAGAGGTAATATTTAAACTTTACTCTCAGTGGAATTGACCCTGAGAGAGAAGAATAGCTATATCCATTGGGATATAGAATTCTATCTAACCCTACCGCAAAAGTCAGAAGGGATCAACCAAGAGCGAGCAGGGGAGTAGGGAGGTCAGAAAGGGAGGGGAGGGGAAGAGGGAGGGAATTTATTAGGCCTTAAAAAATAAAAAAAGGGGAATAATAAGGGAGGGGGTGGAAAGGGAAGTAAATCAAGGGAGGGGACAAAGGGGACTGGTATAAAACAAAGCACTGGTTTAAAAGGAAATAGAGGTAGAACTAGGAGAGAATACCAAAATGTTGGCGAATACACAACTGATAATTATAACTCTGAATGTGAATGGGATGAATTTGCCCATAAAACAGAAGCAAATAGCAGAGTGGATTAGAAACCAAAAGCCTATCATATGTTGTCTACAAGAAACACACATGAGGCAGGTGGACATATACAGGTTTAAGGTCAAAGGCTGGAGCAAAATCTTTTGGGCTTTAAATGAGGAAAAAAAAGGCAGGAGTGGTGATCATGATCTCTGACAGAGCCAAAATAAAACTAGATTTGGTTAAAAGAGATAGGGAAGGTAATTACATCCTGATAAAAGACAATGAGGAAATAACAGTGCTCAACGTGTATGTACCAAATAGTATAGCATCCAAATTCCTAAAGGAGAAACTGGCAGAGCTCAGGAAGGAAACAGATAGTAAAACCATACTAGTGGGAGATCTAAATATTCCTCTTTCAGATTTAGATGAATCAAGCCAAAAAATAAATAAGAAAGAGATGAGAGGTAAATGAAATCCTAGAAAAATTAAATTTAATGGATATGTGGAGAAAAATAAACAGGGACAAAAAGGAATACACCTTCTTTTTAGCTGCACATGATACCTTCACAAAAATTGAGCATGTAATAGGGCATAGAAACATTGCAAACAAATGCAAAAGAGCAGAAATATATAATAATTATAATTATATAATACATATATAATATATAATAATAATATAATAATTATAATAAAAATAATAAATGTAACCTTCTCAGATCATAATGCAATAAAAATAACAATTAGTAAGGGGACATGGACAGACAAATAAAAAACTAATTGGAAATTAAATAATATGATTCTCTAAAACCAGTTAGTTAAAGAAGAAATCATAGAAACAATCAATAATTTCACTGAAGAGAATGACAATGATGAAACATCCTACCAAACTCTGTGGGATAGCTAAGGCAGTACTCAGAGGGAAATTTATATCCTTGAATGCATATATTAACAAATTAGAGAAGGCAAAGTTCAATGAACTGGGCATGCAAATTAAAAAACTAGAAAGGGAACAAATTAAAAATCCCCAGCTAAACACCAACTTAGAGATTATAAAAATTAAAGGAGAAATCAATAAAATTGAAAGTAAAAAAACTATTAAATTCATAAATAAGACTAGAAGCTGGTGCTTTGAAAAAAAACAGATAAAATAGACAAAGTACTGGTCAATCTAATTTTAAAAAGGAAAGAAGAAAACCAAATTATCAGTATCAATGATGAAAAGGGAGACCTCACCTCTAATGAAGACGAAATCTAGGCAATCATTAAAAACTATTTTGCGCAATTATATGGCAATAAATATAGCAATCTAGGTGAGATGGATGAATATTGACAAAAATACAAATAGCCTAGATTAACAGTAGAAGAAATAGAATACTTAAATAATCCCATATCAGAAAAAGAAATTGAACAAGCCATCAAAGAACTCCCTAAGAAAAAATCCCTAGGAACAGACAGATTCACAAGTGAATTCTGTCAAACCTTCAAAGAACAATTAATTCCAATACCATACAAACTATTTGACATAATAAGCAAAGAAGGAGTTCTACCAAACTCCTTTTATGATACAAATATGGTACTGACCCCAAATCCAGGTAGATCAAAAACAGAGAAAGAAAACTACAGACCAATTTCCTTAATGAAGATAGATGCAAAAATCTTAAACAGAATACTAGCAAAGAGACTCCAGCAAGTGATCGCGAGGATTATTCATTATGATCAGGTGGGATTTATACCAGGAATGCAAGGATGGTTTGACATCAGGAAAACCATTCATATAATTGACCATATCAACAAGCAAACCAACAAAAACAACATGATTATCTCAATAAATGCTGAAAAAGCCTTTGACAAAATACAACATCCATTCCTATTGAAAACACTAGAAAGTATAGGAATAGAAGGACCTTTCCAAAAAATAATAAACAGTATATGTCTAAAACCATCAACAAGCATCATATGCAATGGGAATAAATTAGAAGCCTTCCCAATAAGATCAGGCGTGAAACAAGGATGCCCACTATCACCTCTATTATTTAACATTGTACTAGAAACACTAGCAGTAGCAATTAGAGAAGAAAAAGAAATTGAAGGTATTAAAATAGCAATGAGGAGACTAAGCTATCACTCTTTGGAGATGATATGATGTCTACTTAAAAAATCCTAGAGAATCAACTAAAAAGCTAATAGAAATAATCAACAGCTTTAGCAAAGTTGCAGGATACAAAATAAATGCACATAAATCATCAGCATTTCTATGTATCTCCAACACATCACAGCAGCAAGAAGTAGAAAGAGAAACACCATTTAAAATCACCCTAGACAGTACAAAATACTTAGGAATCTATCTACCAAAACAAACACAGGAATTACATGAACACAACTACAAAACACTTTCAAAACAATTGGAAAAACATTGATTACTCATGGGTAGGATGAGCTAACATAATAAAAATGGCCATTCTACCGCAATTAATTTACCTATTTAGTGTGATGTCTATCAAACTACCAAAAAACTTTTTTACTGAATTAGAAAAACTATAACAAAGTTCATTTGGAAGAACAAAAGATCAAGAATATCAAGGCAAATAATGGAAAAAAAAAACCGTGAAGGAAGGGGGCCTAGCAGTACCAGATATTAAACTATACTATAAGGCCTCAGTCATCAAAACAATATGGTGGGGGCAGCTGGGTAGCTCAGTGGATTGAGAGTCAGACCTAGAGATGAGAGGTCCTAGGTTCAAATCTGGCCTCAGACATTTCCCGGCTGTGTGACCCTGGGCAAGTCACTTGACCCCCATTGCCTACCCTTAACACTCATCTAACTAGGAGCCAATACACAGAAGTTAAGGGTTTAAAATAAAAATTTAAAACAAAACAAAACAACAACAACAAAAAGATATGGTACTGGCTAAGAGACAGAAGGGAGTATCAGTAGAATAGATTTGGGGTAAGTGACGTCAGCTAGACATTATATGATAAACCCAAAAAGCCCAACTTTGGGGATAAAAATCCACTATTTGACAAGAACCGTTTGGAAAATTGGAAAACAATATGGGAGAGATTAGGTTTAGATCAACATCTCACACCCTACACCAGGGGTCAGCAACCTTTTTGGCCGTGAAAGCCATAAACTCCACATTTTTTAAAATGTAATTTCATGAGAGCCGTACAGTGCTCACAGTGTGTGCTCCTATAACAGTGCCTGAAAAAAAATGAACTTTATGGCTCCTGCAGAAAGAGCCATATCTGGCCCTCAAAAGAGCCAGATATGTCTCGAGAGCCATACATTGCCAACCCCTGCCCTACACCAAGATAAATTCAGAATGGGTGAATGACTTGAATATAAAGAAGGAAACTATAAGAAAATTAGGTGAACATAGAATAGTATACCTCTCAGATCTATGGGAAAGGGAAGATTTTAAAACCAAACAAGAGGTAGAAAAAATTACAAAATGTAAAATAATTTTGATTATATTAAATTAAAAAGGTTTTGTACAAACAAAAACAATGCAACCAAAATCAGAAGGGAAACGATAAACTAGGAAAAAATCTTTATAACAAAAAACTCTGACAGAGGTCTAATTACTCATATATACAAGGAGCTAAATCAATTGTATAAAAAATCAAGCCATTTCCCAATTGATAAATGGGCAATGGACATGAATAGGCAATTTTTCAGATAAAGAAATCAAAAGTATCAATAAGCACATGAGAAAGTGTTCTAAATCTCTAATAATTAGAGAAATGCAAATCAAAACAACTCTGAGGTACCACCTCACACCTAGCAGATTGGCTAAAATGATAGCAGGGGAGAGTAGTGAATGTTGGAGGGGATGTGGCAAAATTGGGAAGTTAATACACTGCTGGTGGAGTTGTGAACTGATCCAACCATTCTGGATGGCAATTTGGAATTATGTCCAAAGAGCGATAAAAGAATGCCTGCCCTTTGATCCAGCCATACCATTGCTGGGTTTGTACCTCAAAGAGATTGTAGATATACAGACTCATACAAAAATATTTATAGCTGTGCTTTTTGTGGTAGCAAAAAACTGGAAAACAAGGGAATGCCCTTCAATTGGGGAATGGCTGAACAAATTGTGGTATATGTTGGTGATGGAATACTATTGTGCTCAAAGGAATAATAAACTGGAGGAATTCCATGTGAACTGGAATGACCTCCAGGAATTGATGCAGAGTGAAAGGAGCAGAGCCAGAAGAACATTGTACACAGAGACTGATACCCTGTGGTAAAATCAAATGTAATGGACTTCTGTACTAGCAGCAATGCAATGACCCAGGATAATTCTGAGGGATTTATGGAAAGGAACTCTACCACATTCAGAGGAAGAACTGCAAGAGTGGAAACACAGAAGTAAAACAACTGCTTGAACACATGGGTTGATGTGGACATGGTTGGGGATGTAGACACTAAATGACCACACCAATGCAACTATCAATAATATGGAAATGTCTTGACTGATCACACATGTTAAAACCAGTTGAAATGCGTGTTGGAAATTGGGGGGGGGATTTAAAGGTGGGGTGAAGGGTAAAGTAAAAACATGAATCATGTAAAAAAAATTAAAAAAAGTCTAAAAAAAAAAGAAAATTTAAAAAAGAAAGAAAATGGACCAAAAAACCCAAAGTAAAAAATAATTTGCTTTGATCTGCATTCAGACTCCATCTGTTCTTTTTCTGGAAGTGGATAGCATTATAGATCCTTCAGAATTGCCTTGGATCTTTGTATTGCTAAGAATAGCTAAGTCATTCATAGTTGATTATTGTATAATATTATTATAATTATTATATATAGTGTTCTGGTTCTGCTTACCTCACTTTGCATCAGTTCGTGTAAGTTTTCTGAAAACATCATGCTCATCATTTCTTATAACACAATAATATTCCATCCCAATCATATGCTACAAATTGTCCAACCATTTCCCCATTGATGGGCATCCCCCCTCAATTTCCAATTCTTTCCTACCAGAAAAGGAATGGCCAGGATTTTCAAATAAATAATCACAGTTCATTTAAAAAACTGATTTCTACCACTATCAACATCAAACATAGTTTCAGTTTGGAAGACAGACCCATAAACATTGCTTTAAAAAAAAGAGAAGGTGCCAATTGGGGAATGTAGAAGGGAAGAATTCTTAAAAAAATTTTTTTTTGCTCTCTTGTTTTGTCATTACCCTTACTTCTTCTCCTATCCCTCAAATAGAACCATAAATTTTAACAAAGAATGAAATAAAATAAAGGGAAAAAATTGTTCAACAAAAGTAATCCAACCAGTTAAGAGACCAACCATATATATACAATGTTCTCTGACCATGGTTTTCTATCTCTGAAAAAGAGGTAAGTAAATTTTGCTTTCTCTCGCCTGGTTCAACTTTGGTCCTCATAATTACATAGCCTTCCTTCAGTTTTGTAAAAAAGAATCTTTTTTAATAATGAGAGTACAGAAGAGGGATAGAAATAAAGACTCTTAGTCCACATGTTCTTATTCATAGATTCATAGATTTTATTTTTATTTATTTATTATACTTATTTATTCTATTTATCTTTACTCTTTTTCATAGATTTGCTTTCTTTGAAGCAAATATTTTAGAAGGAAAGAAATATAAAAACTGTTTTTATATTTCAGCATCAAGATATCAATACCTTAGAGATTTATAGTTTTAGAAGTGTCAGTCCCCCAACAAGCATTCTAATTGAAATGAGATCAGTATGGTCTAATAGAGAGTTGAATTTTGGAGTCAAAGCACCTGTGTTCAAATCTAAGCTCTTTATAGACAAATCTGTGTGACCTTGAGGATAGCATTTAATTTTCTTGACCCTCTGGATCCTCAGCTATGAAATGAGAGATTTGGTCTAGATGATGTTTACTAAAGCTCTTACTAGTTTTTATTATGTAAACCTATTATCATTATCTGGGACATGTTACATTACAAAGTAGTTATAAATTAGAAAACAGCTTCCTCAATAAACCTTTGATTGGATTGTCATTCATTCTCCTTGTATTTTTATTCCATTGCTTGGCTTGGCATATATAAAGTATTTAACAAATGCATTTTGACTAACTGTAGACCTTTCAAGTTTTTTTATTAATTTTTTATCATATAAAATTAAAGAATTTTAACATATGTAAGGGAATTTAATCAGAGAAATTCTTCACTCATTAATTCGATGAAATCTTAGAATGTGGACCTTTGTTGGAAGGGCACCTCTCCTGGAGGTAGATGTGAGCTGTGGGACTTTGTTGAGAGGACTCAGGTAGACTTCTTCTACTTGAGGCTGACTCCAACATGATTGGTGACTGGGGATCAGAGGAGACTTTTATCAGAAGAGCCATACCTTAACCAGGGTCTAGGAAAGTGAGGTGGATTTTTTTTTAAACAACTTGAACCCTTTTTTTTTTTTTCTCATGCCCTTTGTCCCTTGGATTTCCAGACTAGAATGATGATGAAGGAGAGAGGAAGGAATCTCTCTACCTCTTTCTCTCCTATCTTCTTTCCCCAGAAATAATGACAATTTATAGAAGAAATATGTGGGGAGCTTAGAGGAGTGTTCCCAGACCTCCTATTGACCGTTGTCTTCTTCTGTCCTTTTCTTTCTTTTTCTGAACACAGGTCAGAAATGATAGACTTTACATACTCAAGATACAGAAGCCCCTAAGGCACTGATGGAATTCCTGCAGAAGCACATGGTAATGGCAGGTATATGCTTGCCCATAGCCTGAGAAAACAGTTCCTGGGAGTGGACTTTCCCAGTCTTAGGGTGAATTTGTAGGTAATCCCCAGTTCAAGAGTTCCTGAGTTTGAATGTTCAGGGACTGGCTTCCTAGAGGGGCAAGATTTCCTGGTGGATTCTATTTCTTGGATGAAGAAGAGTTCCTTCACTGAATACTCCTTTTTTAAACAAACTACCACCTTCTATCTGTAGAGATGAAAATTAATATTCAATAACTAAGTATTATATTTTAAAAGTTTTATTAATAATTAACTAAAGTAAAAAGCTAAAGCAAAAAAAGGCAACTAACTAACTCAGCCACGCTGGTGGAGAAGAGAGGAAGAGGGAGGAGCTATAGAACTTATAAAACAATAACGGCGACCACCCAATGGTGGAGGTGAGGGTGGGATTAAATTGAATTTTGGGAAATACAAAGGGACCTCTGGATGAAGTCCAAGGTTCAAAATCTCCATTTATAAACATCTTAGAATCAATACTGAGTTTTGGGGGGAAAATGCTGCGTATTGGTTCCAAGGTAGAAGAGCAGAAGAAGTATTAAGTGATTTGTCCAGGACCACATGGCTAGGAAGTGTCTGAGTCCAGATTTGAACCCAAGACCTCCCCTCTCCAAGCCTGGCTCTCTATCCACTGAGCCACCTAGTTGACCTCACTTGTATACTCTTTTAAGGGTATTATTAAAGGCCAATATGGCGCTAGAAACATCCCTAGGACCAACTCCTTTAAGTGGGAGTAGAAAGCCCTTATTCCCTGATCAAGCTCTAATGTAGGGATGCTTAACCTAGGATCTGTGTAGTTGTTCAGTTGTTTTTCAGTCATCCAGCTCTATGTGGCTGCCTAGACTTTTTCCAAGGGGTTTTCTTGGCAAAGATTCTGGAGTAGTTTGCAATTTCCTTCTGCAGTATGCCCCCATTTTATAGAGGAGAAACTGGGCTAGAAGAGGGGTTAAGTGACTTGCCCAAGGTCATACAGCAAGTAAATGGAAAGGCAAGACTAGAGGTGGGGAAACGTGATAGTTCTTCTCTTGTATTTGAAGGGCTATTGATTGAAAGAGGGAATAGACTTTTTTTTTAACTGTCTGGCCCCAAAGGGGAGAATAATCATAGCTAGCATTTATATGGGATTTGAAGGCTTGCCAAGTTCTTTAGATACTGAGTCTTATTTGGTCTCACAACAACCCTGTGATGAAGGTACTATTATTAACTCCATTTTACAAATGAGGACACTAAGGCTTGGCAATGTTAAATGCCTTTGCCAGACACACACTACTGCTTTGGGAGGTAGGAGTTGAACCAGGACCCCCTAATTCTAGGCTTGACTCTCAATCCACTGAACTACCCAGCTGCCCCCACCCCTGAAAAGCTTTTTCTAATAATTAAGAATCATTCATACTAAAATGGGCTTCCTTGAGAAGTGGAAGGCTCCTCTTCCTTAGAATTTCCAAGGAGAGGATGGGAACCACTTGGATGTAGTTCATAATGAACATTTTGGGGATAGGACTACGGTTTGGATGGTAGCTGGCCACTGAGATTCCTTTCAACTCTAAAAATTCTTTGATTTAAATAGTATCATTTTCCCAGGGAGTTCCAAAAGCTTCATCTCCTGAATCTTTACAGTTTCCCTGGTTGGTAATAATAAGATCAATGGATTAATCAATCAAAGATTTCTTGAACTACTCTGTGACCCAAGCTATGTGGGCATTGGAATAGCTTTTAAAGTATATGCATTCAACCCAATTTCCCCTCATTTGTAAAAGGAGGCATTGGGCCAGATGATCCCTGAGGTCCCTTCAACTTTAATATGCTATGATCCTTATTATCCCACTGGGGAAAACTTTTCCTACTGAGGAAGAAGCCAGAGCTAAGATGAAAGACCATCATCGTAACTCAATTCTATGGAAAACATTCATGGTTGTGAAGACAACATACACTATCTCACTGGGGCTTTTTGTTTTGTTTTGTTTATTTTCTAGTCTAAGAAATTATCAAGCATTTATTTTTTCTCTCTTCAATCTTCTTCATTGGAAAGAAAGGAAAGAAGGAAAGAAGGAAGGAAAGAAGGAAGGAAGGAAAAAAGGAAGGAAGAAAAGAAAAAAGAAAGATAACATAGTTGATGAGAGTTCTTAAGACTCAGCATTGTTCATTTTTACAATACTTATACTATACTCTATATATATATGTATATATATATACTATAATATAAATGTTATTTTTGGTTCTACTCCACTCTTCATGAGTTATACAATTCCTCTAGGTCTTTCCACAACTATGTTTCTTCATTTTGTTACAGAACCAAAGTATTCTATTATATTCATATGCCATAATTTGTCTAGTTATTCTGATATGATATGATAGCTCTGCCTTAGTTTCCAGTCCTTGCCATTACAAAAAAGAGCTACTACAGACATTTTGGTACACTTCTAAAAGCCCTTTTCCTCTTTTCTTTGATCTCTTCGGGATATAAGTCTAGCCCTAGTATCTCTAGGTCAAAAGGCATGCATTGCTCAGTAACTTTCTAGACACAATTCCAAATTACTCTTCAGAATGGTTGGACCAGTTCTTAGCTCTGTCAACAGCTCCTGTTTTCCCAGATGAAAACTTTGTCATTTTCCCTTTTTGTCAGCTCTGACAATCTGACATGTACAAGATAGACTTCATAGTTACGACCATTTGCCTTTCTCCAATTATTAGCTATTAGGAGTATTTTTTTTTTCCCTCATGGGGCTACTGGATAGCTTTGGTTTCTTTCCCTTGAGAACTTCCTCTTTCCATCCTTTGACCAAATGTCAATTAGAAAATCATTGGTTCTTTAAAAGGAAGTTTAATCAAGGTCACACAGAAAGCAACAAAGTCAAGCTTTAAACCAAGGTTCCTGACTCGAGATCCAGCATTCTTTTTATTGCACTCTACTGTTTTTCCTGTGTATAAAAAGGAAAGTCACTTCTCTACCCAAAACCCCTCAGCAACATCCTGTTTACCAAATAAAGTCAAACTTCTTTGCCTGGCATTCAGGTCTTCCACTCTCTGGCACCATCTTACTTTTTTAGTCTTGATTCATGTCACTTACAGCCATGTAATTCTAACCAAACTGGACCTATTTCTGTGACTATGTCTTTGATGTTTTATATGCCAAGATAGCTTCCTCCTCTCACCTGTTGAATTAAAGCCCACCTGAAACTTTGCCTCCTTCCAAAAGTCTTCTCAGATGCTCTCAGGTTGTAAAGACCTTTCCCTTTCACCACCACCCTTGGACCTGATTTATAACTGTTTTTACTACTTTAGGTATTTATCAGGTTAATTATAAAGAGTTACATACCCCCACTAAACTATAAGCTCCATGGGGACAGCAGGACTAACTAGTCTAAATATATCTCCCCCGTATCTATGACAATGTTGTATAGATATTTGGTGAGTTGAATCTCCCAATATCACACTATTAATAAATAGCAGAATTGGGATTAGATTCCACATCTTTCCCCCAATTTCATATTTTAATTAATTATTTTTTTCTTATTTCAAATTTTATTGAAAAAAATTTTTCCATGGTTACATGATTCATGTTGTCTTCCTTTCCTCTTCTCTCCCCACTCTCAGAGTTGACAAGCAATTCCCCTGGGTTATACATATATTATCACTTAAAACCTATTTCCATATCATTCATTTTTGTAATAGAGTAATCTTTTAAAACCAAAATCCCAAATCATATACCCATATAAACAAGTGAAAAAAAAATCACATGTTTTCTTGTGGATTTCTACTTCCACAGTTCTTTCTCTAGCTGTGGATAGCATTCTTTCTTGTCCTGGATCATTGCATTGTTATTAGTAGCAAAGTCTGTTACATTTGATTGTCCCACAATATTTCAGTTATTGTGTATAATGTTCTCCTGGTTCTGCTAATTTCACTCTGCATCAGTTCATGGAGGTTGTTACAGTTCTTATAGAAATCAATCAATTCATCATTCCTTATAACACAATAGTATTCCATCAATACACCACAATTTATTCAGCTATTCCCCAACTGAGGAGCATCCCCTTATTTTCCAATTTTTTGCCACCACATTTTTGCAGCTACAAATATTTTTGTACAAAAACACCCATCACCATTAAAAAAAAAATCTCTCTGGATACAAGCCTAGTAGTGGAATTGCTAAGAATCCACATCTTTTGACTTCGACTTAGGTACCCAACTCCTGTACCCAGGTTATTCTGATCAGTGTTTCTATTGTGACAAGGGACATCATAGCAGTTATAAAAGTAATTTTAAAAATAAGATAATTTTGCAAAAACATTTAGATGCTACATTGTTATATAGAAACCAGATATTCCCCCAAATATATTTATACCATACCACTTTGCTTTATGTGAGCTGGTGATTTTGTGGGGGACAGACAAGTGATGTGGTAGATAGAGTACCAGGCTTCGAGTCAGGAATACTCATCCTGATTTCAAATCCAGCCTCAAACACTTACCAGCTATGTGACCTTGGGCAAGTCATTTAACATTGTTTACCTCAGTTTCCTCATCTATAAAATGAGCTGGAGAGGGAAATGGCAAATCACTCCAGGATCTTTGCCAAAAAACCCTACCCAAATGGGGTTATACTCTTTTGAATTTCATCATGCCCCTAGGAACACCATCATCTGTCAAGGTCATATGAGTTCTGGTAATCACTTTCTTTTGGAAACTTCTTGCCTCTGGGGTTCCTCTAATGCAGTGGTTCCCAAACTTTTTTGGCCTACCACCCCCTTTCCAGAAAAAATATTACTTAGCACCCCCTGGAAATTAATTTTTTTTAAATTTTAATAGCAATTAATAGGAAAGATATATGTATTAATGTTTCTACCTTCTTCATAAAATATAGTGAAGAAAGGTGTAAATTAGAAACATTGAACTTTGAAATTATGAAACTATTTATTGACCTAAACTATTCACAGCCCCCAAATGCACCTGTGGCCATCACCACTTCCCTGGATCACTGCAGTACCCACCAGGGGGGCGGTGGCGCCCACTTTGGGAATCACTGGTATAATGGGAGGGTGAAGAGGAGAAAAATCCTTCCAGAGTCTCCATTTAAGGAAGGCACCCAGGCTAGCCATCTCTTCATTTCCCACCCCCTTGAACTTCTCCTTCATGCCCCCTTTTACTGAGTACCTCACCTCCTCTCTCAGCCCTTCTCATTTTCTTTTCCTGTGTTGTCTTCCCCCACTTTATCATTGGCTCCTTGAGGACAGGGATTATCTTTCGTTTTCTGTGGGTCTTTCTAGGGTTTAGTACAGTGCCTAGCACATGGTAGACCCTTAATAAATGCTTATTAATTGACAAGTCTTTTTCTTTTCATAAATTATTTTATAACAAAGTATTAAATTTTTCAGTGTGAGCATTTATACCCAGAAGTTGGCATGAACTGGAATCTTGCATACAAGCTTAGGATAGGATAGAATTTTCAGAGAAAGAGTTACTTCTCTTAGTTTCTAAAAATCATGAATGTGGAAGGTTGGTAACATGCACAAACCCAAAGAATCTTGGCCTTGATGTTAAGCTTTATGTGTATTAATTAATTCATTTGGAGATAGGCTGTCCTGATTAAATGTGGAGGAACCTGTAAAGCCACTCAAAACCTTCCTGGCTCTGGTTTCAGATAAGAAGGATAAACAAAGCTCTGTCCAAGTGGAAAACAAGTTCTATTGTGGGTTCTGTGTGCCTCTGCCTTTAGAATTCATACAAATTGTAATAGAAGGTGCTGATCCCCAACCAAGCCCCCAGTCCAAGAGGTAATTCTAGAAAGTGGAAGCAGACAATGATAATGTGTTAAACTTAGTGCAAACACACACATATAGATCTAAATCCCTTTAGAAAGTGGGGAAAAGGGGGGCAGCTGGGTGGCTCAGTGGTTTGAGACCCAGGCTTAGAGGCTATCCTGGGTTCAGATCTGGTCTCAGAGACTTTCTAGTCAACTGGGCAAGTCATTTAACCCCCATTGCCTTGCCCTTACCACTATTCTGCTTTGGAACTAATACACAGTATTGATACTAAGATGGAAAGTAAATGTTTAAAAAAAGAAAAGAAAGTGGAGAAAAGTTAAGAACTCGCATTCTAGAGTACTGAAATCATTCCTTAAGTTCTGGATGTCTCATAATCACCTCTTGAGAGGTCCAATTGATTTCATGTGTATATAATGAGTAAGAAGACCTCTGTTCAAATCCAGGGCCTCCTATTAATTAACTCTTAACAAGTTACTTAAACTTTCTGACACCATTTCCTCACATGTGAAATTGGATAAGTAATTAATGATATCTGCTTTGCCTACTTCACAGGGTTTTGTAAAGATCAAGTAAGCTGAAGGATGTGAAATTCATTTGAAAATCTGAAAACACTATCACAAATATGAAATAAAAATCACAGGATGTCAAAGTTGGATGAAAACTTGGAGATCATCTCATCCAACTGGTTGATTTTACAGAATGATGAAATCAAGCCCAAAAGAGAAGTGACTTTAAAGTCATGCAGGTAGAAATAAAATTAGAAGGAAAGTGACAGCAAATCTGCACAGCACACTAAAAGGAGAAACATCACCTTGTCCTCAGAGGTCCATATAGTCAAAACTGTGGTTTTTTTTCCCCAGGAGCCACATATGGCTGCAAGAATTGAGCTAACAGAAAAGACAAGTGCCGTAGAATTGTTGCTTTTGAACTGTGGCCCTGGAGAAGATTTTTGAGAGTCTCTTGGCCATCAAAGAAATCAAATCAGTTGATACTTAATGAATTCAAACTATTCATTGAAAGGTCAAATATTAAAGCTGAAGTTTAATTATTTTGGCCATGTATGGAGAAGGCAAGACTCAAGGAAAAGACTCTGATGTTGGGAAATATTGAAGGCAGAAGGAGAAGGGAAGGCAGGGGATGAGATGGATAGATAGTGTCTTGGAAGTGATGAACATGAGCTTAGACAGACTTTGAGAGATAGTGGAGAATAGAAAAGTCTGGCATACTATGGTCCATGGAGTCACAAAGAGGCAGACACGACTGAATGACTGAACAACAGAAAGGGGAGATGGGATTTAGATGGACTCTGCAGACCAACCCTGTTTCTTCCAATAAGTCATCTTTTATCTGTGTTCATAGGTTAGATATTAATAGCTAGAGGGGACAGGCAACTTTAGATTTCATGTAGTCCAACCTCCTTATTTTACAGATGAGGAACCCAAGACCAAGAAAGGTTCTGAATTGCTGAAGATCACCCTAATAGTAACAAATTTGGTATATGTATGTGTGTGTAATATATCACAATAATTTTTAAAGTTCATGCCGTTCCTACTGGTTCTACTTGTGAGGTCAGAGGGAGAGGAAATAAAGAACAAGATGTTCAAGACAAGCCCCAGTCTAGGTATCAGAGAAACAGAATGTGCCTCCCTTTGGGACACAGAGTTCAAGTTCTCAGCCTTTGCTCTCCACAATCCTGAAGACGAATGTTGGGAAGCAGGTAGGAATGTGCTGGAGCCAGTTCTGAGCAACTCACGATGGCCAATTCTTAAATTTTTCAGTGTGACTATACTCAGAAATCAGCAAATGCTAAAAATGAGAGCTTGATGAATTGTTTTGTTGGTTGTCTAGACTGAAAAAAGTGATAGAAAAATATTATAATAAAGATCAAACTTAAAAGAAGGTGGTACATACCTATTTTTTCCCCAGAGAGCCAAATATTTGCCAGTGTACCCCTGGTACAACTGCTGAGAGGTTAGACTCAATCCTGGGCAAAGGAGAATAGTCCTGGGGGGTCCTAACAAATTGGGAAGCAGCTTTGAGACTGTAGCTCTAGAACCTCAAAGTTGGTATGTAGGTAAATCAGTCAGATTTATTCAGCATACACTCAGGACCAAGATCTTGGGAAAATCGGGGATGAGGGGGACAACTAGTGAGTTGTCCCTGGGTAGAAAGTGAAATCAGAGATTTGATCATAGGGGAGCTTAGATCACCCTAATGCAATTATCAATAAATATGGAAATAGGTCTTGATCAATGACACATGTAAAACCCAGTGGAATTGCTCGTTAGCTACAGGAGGAGGGGAGGGAAAGAACATGAATCATGTAACAAAGGAAAAATATTCTAAATTAATTAAATAAAATTTTTCAGTTAAAAAAATAGGGGAGTCCGAGTTAAGATGGCGGCAGAGTAAGAAGCAGCTCTTAACCTCTCCTGACCGAAACACACAAAACTCCTCAAGGGGACATAAAAACAAGTCCAGACGAACGGAGGAACCCCACAACAGGGCACAGCGTGGAAGGTACGTGAAATTGAGGCATTTTCATGCTATAAAGGGGTGACACAGCTCTCACTAAATCACAGGCTGAGCAACCACCCCAACCCCACCCCCTCCACACACAACACCTATAGCACCGAAGCCAGCTAGGAAGAGGTGGAACAAGTTTGGGGCACCCATCGAGTCATTGGCAGCTCTGGGGCCTGTTCCTGAGAGCAGCGGGATTTGGGACCCCCAGAAGCTAGCGAGCGCATGCAGAATTTGAGCGCGAGAGCAGGACGCCGGGAGCGGACACAGGGCACAGAGCGCGGGCTGAGAGTGCAGGCACGGGAGGAGGTGTGGGTGGAGGCAGACACAGCCAGGAGCTAAAGCTCTGAAACCCTGAGTGGGGAACCAGGGCAGACGGGCATACGACTGTGGAAGCAGCGCCCTGAGACTTGTAAAGGAACCTCCCAGAGAGGATCAAGCAAGGGGGTCCACCAGGGGGCTTGACCTTGGAAAAAACCAGAACTCAGACCTCAGGAACCAATAGACCACGAACAGACCCTGAGCGCAAGGATAAACCTGAGAAGCTGCTGGGCTAACGATGGCTACCCAGTCTCAGGAAGCTCAGAAGAGAAAGATTAACAAGAAAAAGAAGTCTTTAACACTCGACAGCTTTTACACAGAGAAAATCCAGACAACCGAGCAAACAGAGGAGGAGAACAAACAAGCATCCGGACCCTCCTCAAATAAGGAAAACTCCTCACAAGCTATGGAAGAGTTCAAAACTGAGATTCTGAGGAAAATGGAAGAGATCTGTCAAGAAAATAACAGTTTAAAAGGTAGAATCTTGCAATTGGAAAGTGAGGCTCAGAAACCAAATGAACTGATAAGCAAATTGAACAACAGAAATGACCAGATTGAAAAGGAATACCAGAAGATTATAGCCGAAAACCAGAAGATTATAGCTGAAAACCGAAAGATTATAGCCGAAAACCAATCCCTAAAGGCTAGAATTGAGCAATTGGAAGCTAATGATCTCTCAAGACAACAAGAACAAATAAAACAAAGTCAAAAGACTGAAAAAATAGAAGGAAACATGAAATATCTCAATGAGAGAGTGACAGACCAAGAAAACCGGTCTAGAAGAGACAATTTGAGAATAATTGGTCTTCCAGAAAAACCAGAAATTAATAGAAACCTGGACTCCATACTAACAGAAATAATCCAGCAAAATTGCCCTGAAGTCCTACAACAAGAGGGCAATATAGACATTGAAAGGATTCATAGAACACCTGCGACATTCGATCCAGAAAAGAAAACACCCAGAAATATAATTACAAAATTCAAGAGTTTCCAAGCAAAAGAAAAAATCTTACAAGAAGCCAGAAAGAAACAATTCAAATATCAAGGAGCACCAATCAGGATCACACAGGATCTGGCAGCCTCCACGCTAAAAGATCGCAAGGCTTGGAATACGATATTCAGAAAGGCAAGAGAGCTGGGCCTGCAACCACGGATCAACTACCCATCAAAATTGACTATATATTTCCAGGGGAAAGTATGGGCATTCAACAAAATTGAAGAATTCCAGGTATTTGCACAGAAAAGACCAGGGCTGAATGGAAAGTTTGATATCCAACCACAAAAACCGAGAGAAACATGAAAAGGTAAATAAGACACAGAAGGGAAAGAAAGAAAACTTATAATTTTAAAATTTGCCTTTTTAAGGGCCTCAGTGAGATCTAATTATCTGTATTCCTATGTAGAGAAATGTTATGTATAATTCTCTGTAGTGAACTCTATTCACTATTATAATATTCACTATTATAGTAATCAGAAGAATAATTCACAGGGTGAGGGTGGAACACTAAATAATCTAAGATGGCATGGGGGATGGGAAAGAGGGGGTGAATAGCAGGGGACACCAAAAGAAACTTGAGTGAATAAGAAAATAGGATATTCTATTACACCCAAAGAGGGCATGGGAGGGAGAGGGGACAAATACTATTATAAGAAGGAGAGAAAGAGAGCATTAAGAGGTAATAATCAAACCTTACTCTCAATGTAATCAACCCGGACAGGGAAGAGTAGCTATACTATCCATTGGGACATAAAACTCTTATCTAACCCTTCTGAGAAAGTTAGAAGGGATAAACCAAGGGGAGCAGGGGAGTGGGGAGGTCAAAAAAAGGGAGGGGAGAAGAGGGAGGGAATTCATAAGGCCTTTAAAAACAAAAAGAGGGG
>NC_058130.1:38157867-38161032 GCF_016433145.1 Gracilinanus agilis | reverse complement strand
TAAATTATATAATATAAAATTGTATATATGTTTATTCTATATTTAGTATTATATTATATATTTATTACACATAATCATAGTATTATAGCTATAATAAATTATGTGGCCATGGATATTTTTGTACATATGGATCTTCTACCTTTTGTCTTTGATTTCTTGAAGGGATATTTTTAGTTGTACCAGAATTTAGTTGTACCAGAAACACTGGATTGTTTTTGCACTGAAGAAGGCAATTTGCAGCATGGCTCAACACATAAAACTGCTCCAGGGACACATATATGTAACACAGGAGAAAACAAAGAGATCCACCCTAAAATTGCTCTCTTCTTCCAAGACACACCATTCCTCTGAAGTAAAAGAATGGGTCAGTCTTTACACAGACCACTGAAGAAGCCAATTCCACCAAGCTTTTAGCCACTTGCTTAAAACAGGTGGGAGAAATGTTCTCAGGATTATCAACCCCAGCACAGGTTCTCTGGATTCCTTACTTGGCCAGTGCCATGATTTAAGGCAAAATAAGAAAATGATAAATGTGCATGAGTTGTCCAAACAGATCCACGCACCAAGCCCACATCCAAACGTGGCACTGTTTCTGGATGGTCCCTTGTATCGGCTACCACTGGCGAAGGTCTCAAAGGATGCTCCTGGCTCTCCTGGTCCTCAGAGGTGACTGATTGCACCACCTGTCGTGGTCTTGATGCTAGACAGTGATGGGCAAACTACAGCCCGAAGACCAGATGCAGCCCTTCTCCTTCATAATCTTTCAGTCATTAATAGGTCTTAGTATCACAAAAAAAATACAAGAATTTTGTAAAATGTATCATTGTTATTTTTAACAAATTATATTGGCCCGCCCCAATTTTTTTTTCCTTTCCTTTGACCCCCTCTTTAAAAAGTTTGCCCATCACTGTGCTAGGATCTTCTCCGTGGCTCTCTTTCCTGACCTGTGAAAACCCAAGAGGTCACAGCCTCCCACCTTGTTCTTCTGGACAAAAGAACAAACATAGAGACACAGAGACTGTATTATTTACAGCTCACTTGTCAGCCTCAAATGGGAAGTCAGCCTCTCTCCTTACAACCCTGTCTCTCTTCTCTCAACTATGCACCATTAGCAGGAAAGGGCTGGCCAAAGACAGAAGGCTGCCTGTTTCCCTAAGTGTTTGCCCAGTACTCTATTCCCATCGCCACAGTTGGGCTGTTTAGGATGATGGGTTTTATTATTATTATTATTATTGTTTTACTAGTTTTTTAAAAAATACAATTTACTATTCTGTTTCACTATTTACAATTGTGTTTTAATGTTAACATCTTGGAACCGGTATGATGCACTGAGTTTGGTCTGAGTTTGTTGCTTTTTTCATCTCCAGTATTGTAGTCATTGATTATTTCCTTCACTCTGTAACAACTCACTTAAGAGAAAAGGCACAGCAGAGATCAGCTTATCCAATCCTCAAAAAGAATCACAGCTTACCTGAGAAGAGGTGGTACCCAGCCTCTGCTTAAAGACCTCCAGTGAGGGAACCACTCATTTTTTCCAAAGGCAACCCATTTGGCTTTGGGACAGCTCAACTTGTTAGGACATCTGTCCTCAGAGCAAGCCTAAATTTCCTTTTTTTGCAGCTTCTTCCTAGGCTTCCCAGTCCTGCCCTCTGGGGACAAAGAGATAAAGTGTAATCCTGCTTCTACATGACTGCTTTTCAAATACTGGAAGATAGCTATCATGTTCCCCCTGAGCTTCTCTTCCTCAGGCTAAACATCTGGGGAAGAGTCTATTTAAGCCCTTCTCATTTGGTTTGGAATCAAGTCACTTTGCTATCCTGTTTACTCTTCTATGGATACTCTGGAGCTTATCAGTGTGCCTTCTTGAAGATGGAGCCCTGAACTGAATACGATACTCCCTCTATGATCTGACAAAGTCAGAGGACGGCAGACTAAATCTTTCTGCTTTCTAGAAGCTACGTCTGTTTAAATTGGCAGAATATTCCACACCAGTCCCGAGTCTCCAGATTTGCTTCATCATTTCCCAGAAACTTCTTCACCCTGATGTTCACTTTGTCCCTGGACTTCTCACACAGGCGGTACCTCCCCATCTCTTTAGTGTGCTGGAGCCAGCTTGAACCAGCTCCCCAGAGATGATCATTAAATTTACACTGCGAGCATTTACGCCCAGGAAATCAGCAAATGCTACAAATCAGGGCTTGATTTATTGTTCTGCTGATTGTCCCGACATAGTAAAGTGTTGGAGAAAATGTTCATAATGCAAATGAAAATTTTCAAGTATGGCATGTGCATATTGTTTCATATTGAACTTGCAGCCCACTAAAATAGGCTGAATATTTCTAGGATGAACTATTGTATAACAATGTCTCCTCTCTATCTTGTTTTTATGAAGTTGAGTTTTCGAATGTGAATATAAGTGTATTTATCCCTTATAATTTCATTTTATTAAATTCATTTCAATTATCTAGCCTATCAAGGTATTTTTAGATTATGAATCTGTCATCTAATATGTTAGTTATCTCTTCTAGCTTTGTGTTATTTGCAAATGTGATAAGTATACCATATGTCCCTTTGACCATGTCATTGGCAGAAATGTTAAGCAGCTTCTTTTTTTTAAGCCCTTATCTTCCATATTAGAATTGATACTGTGGATTGGTTCTAAGGCAGAAAAGCAGTAAAGGCTAAATAATGGGGGTTAAGTAACTTGCTCAAGGTCTCCCAGCTAGGAGGCCAAATTTGAACTCAGGATCTTCTATCTCTAGGCCTGGCTTTCAAGACACATCTCGCTGCCCCAAACAGTCTACTTCTAAACATATATCTTTGGGAAACTCCACTGGAGATCTTATGGATGGACATCCCTCGGGAGCTCGTCTTTAAATACAAGCCTTCGATTAAGGCAGAATCCTTGTAATTGTATATATCTTGTACCCCACACCTTGTCATTTCTTCTATAAGATTAGCATCATATGCTTTATCAAGCATTTGGCCAAAATCTAGATAAATGACAACTATCACATTCCCCTTAATCCTCTTTGAAAAAGGAAATAAAGATTGACTGAAATGACTCATTTTTGATGAAGCCATTCTGACTTTTTGTCATCCTTGTTTCCTTATCTTCCTCTCTCTCTCTCTCTCTCTCTCTCTCTCTCTCTCTCTCTCTCTCTC
>NC_058130.1:38146947-38157857 GCF_016433145.1 Gracilinanus agilis | reverse complement strand
CTCTCTCTCTCTCTCTCTCTCTCTCTCTCTCTCTCTCTCTCTCTCTCTCTGTCTGTCTCTCTCTCTCTGTCTCTCTCTCTCTCTTTCTCACTCAACTCACTTCTATCTCTCCTCCTCTCTCCTCTCTCTCTCTTTGCCTTCTCTCCCTCTCTCTCTCACACACACACCCACAGCTTCTGTCTGGTATCAATTCTTTTTGTTATTAAACCCTTACCTTCTGTCTTAGAGTCAATATTGTATATTGGTTCTAAGGCAGAAGAGCGGTAAGGGCTAGGCAATGAGAGTTAAGTGACTTGCCCAGAGTCACCCAGCTAGGAAATGTCTGAGACCAGATTCCACTCTTAAATGATGTATTCTAGAATTTTGTCAGGCATTGAACAAGCTCCTTGGTCTAGAATTTCTAGATTATATTCTTTTCCCTTAAAAAAAAATTAGAACAAATGTCTATCTCCAGTCTTTTTCTCCCAATGCCTCCAAATCACTGAAATATGACTAGATCAGGAGTCACTTTCTAAAATGAAAAACACAAAGGGGAGTTGCAGAGGTTGTTGACTCAAGCTGGCCCTTTTAATTTTACCTAAAGTTGATCTGTAGAGCAACCAGGAGTGTTGTGGGAGGTTGAAAAAGATCACCTCACCAGCCCAACTCCACACAGGAACTCGGTAATTTGCAGAGTGGAGTCACCAGGATGACTTGAAGGATGTGGATTAACAGCCAGGGACATGATAGAAGTTGAAAGGAATTTCAGATCAAAATTCAAATAAGATCAGTGAGCAGCAGTGGACACTCTCAGCAGAGAGAGTAGACTGTAGCTCAAAGGAGATGCCCAACAGGGAGGGGAGAGGAGCAGAGAATGTTAGCTTAGGGAAAGAAAGGGGTCATCCTAAAACATCACCAGAGGATACTGGAGGCTCCATGGTACTGTGAACTTGAAATCTGGACACTCCAAGTTTGCCCCTGTTCACTTGAGAATTCTCCCAGTTTCTGACTTCACCATTTCAGATGGAATAATAGACCTTAAGGGCTTAATGGCCCTAGCTGGTAGAACTGGTAGATCCAAATCAAATTTTAAGTACCTTTTTGTCCTGGTAGTTTCTCCCATTGTATCAAAGTCCTTTCCCAAGTAGCCCAACCCTTGGTTGGATCTTTCCCTTTTGTATCCATTGCAAAGCATCAGCAGCTCCTGGATCATCCTGACTTGGACTTCTCTTTTCTTTTTGGCCATTTGTAAAGCCAATCAATCATACTTCTCTGTCCCCAGTTCCCCGAGAAGTATATAAGTTCCCCAAATTCTATTGTGCTTCTGAGGATGACCTAGCTCAGTTTTCCTCTCAGAGATACTGGTGGTGGCCGAATAATGGACACTCTCTCTTTCCTGATTAAAGACTTGGTTTTTCTGAATATTTTAATAGTTCTGTGTTTTTCCCAAGTTAACAGTACCAAAGGTCTAATTTTCCCTGGCTACATATATGCCTTTCCATGATTGCTCTTGACTATATGAGTTCCTCATATGCAGGGGCGTATTGACTCATGTTTAACTATCTCACCAAGGAGGAAATGTACACTCAACACACTTGAGTTTTATGTACATTATTTAAAAAAAAACAAACAACAACAAAATCCTTAGGGGGCAGCTGGGTAGCTCAGTGGATTGAGAGCCAAACCTAGAGATGGGAGGTCCTGGGTTCAAATCTGACCTCAGACACTTCCCAGCTGTGTGACCCTGGGCAAGTCACTTAACCCCCATTGCCCACCCTTCTGCCTTGGAGCCAATACACAGTATTGACTCCAAGACGGAAGGTAAGGGTTTTAATAAAAAAAAATTTTTTTTAATTAAAAAGAACCCTTACCTTCTGTCTTAGAATCAATACTAAGAATTGGTTCCAGGGCAGACAGTGATTAGGGCTAGGTAACTTCGGTTAGGTGACTTGCCCAGTCACATAGCTAGGAAATATCTGAGTCCAGATTTGAACCCAAGACCTCCCATCTCCAGACCTGGCTCTCTATTCTTTGAGCCACCTAACTGCCCCTGTTTGTTCATTATTAAATCATCAGACATATAATTTATTCCCAGCTTTCTGCTATTACAAAAAGTGCTGCTATGACTATTTTGGTACTTTTATGACCTTCTTTCCGTCATTGGCTTCCTTACAGACACAAACTAATTTGTGATATTTCTGGGTCAAAGCATATGAACAATTTAGAAAAATTTCCCTAATAATTCCAAGTTGTTTTCTGGATCATTTGGGTCAATTCATATCATCTTCAGTGACCGAGTGTGTCTGTCTTGCCAAAGACTCTCCAGTGTGAACATTTTTCCATCTTTGCAAAATTTCATGGATGCAAGGAAATAAATCAGAGATGTAGTGTGCAAATTCAGATCTCTCCGGAGCATTAACAGTTTTGAACACTTTTTCTATGAGGCTATTGATAGTTAGAATTTCTTCTTTTGAAAATTGTTTATATCCTTTAACCATTTGTTTTTAAATCGGTGGGCTTTGACCTCAAAGATTTGTGTCACTCCCAACAATTTTTGGACATTATACTTTTATCAGAGTTGTTTGATACAAAAATTTCAAGTTGAAATCTTGCTTGTTGTTAATCAGCTTTCCCCAGAATGCAAAGATAGAATTGAACTCTAGCCAAGGTGCATTATCAAAAAATTACAAGTTGGTAGATTCTGAATTAATGAGGCTTCATTCTTGTCTTTCTGGCCATTAGAGAATTGCTGCTCAAGTAGAATTAGGAAGCTTATAACATTTCCTACATGCATACAATATCATTCCCTAGAGAAGGAATTATGGTCAGACTTTAAATTGGATCAACAGATAAGACCAGAAAAATCTCTTGAGGAAAATACAATTAATTATTTATAAATATTTATAAAATTAACT
This sequence comes from Gracilinanus agilis, assembly GCF_016433145.1. NCBI lineage: Eukaryota > Metazoa > Chordata > Mammalia > Didelphimorphia > Didelphidae > Gracilinanus > Gracilinanus agilis. The sequence continues at coordinate 38,154,963 of NC_058130.1, read as the reverse complement.
GGAAGAAGGTGCCTAAGAAGAAAATGCAGTAGATACAGAAAAGAATTCAACATAAGCAGAATTCACTTGAATTTCACTTAGCAAGAAAAGCAAAGGGGACAGATTTTAAGATTTGTAAAGTGCTTTACATTCACGATCTTATTTGAGTCTTACAATACCTCTGGTCATTCCCACTGCCAGGAGGTCATTCAACAGTTAATTAAAGATTTACTTAGCTGTAGCAGGAAAAGTATATTCGACAAGGGATAGGCATTGGAAATCTCTTGAGCTGACTGGTGAACAGAGCTTTCAGTATAATCCACTAGGCAGGTAGCCTCTGGCACCCTTCATGACTATTTTGTCCTCAACCGATGAGGAAGTGACATTCAAAGTCTGGGTCTATATTCCCTTGAGCCAATCAAGACTGGAGGAAAAACTAGTGTCATCTGCATAGGGAAGGGATATTGCTCTTACGATAATTCCACCCCTTCTGGCTTTAGATTTTTTATTGATCAACTGATAGAATTACTATCAACCCAGCCTTCTAGAATTCAAGAATCCTGATAGAGATATCTCTAAAGGAAGAGGAGAAAAAAAAAATAAAACCAAAACATAACAAAAGCAAAGCAAACAATGTAACAGATCCTTGAAGGAGTGACTAAATTTGGGAGAATCCCAAGACACATCCCAGATCTAAATGATCAGCTTCAAGTAGGATATGATGCCAAGTCTTTCTAGTTCACAATGACTCTCTCAATGTAAAAAGATGAACATAGGCAGGAGCAATATCAGTAATATCAGGGCTTTATTGAGGATGATGATACTTTCTGTGGAGTCATCAATCCTCATCACAGATCAGGTATGATTGCCCTGCATCACCAACCACTTAGCATTCCTTGTCCTATTAGCCAGAACCTCCTCTTCCTGGGAATTCCATGGGGGTAGTATCCAAAATATTGCTCCTACCTCAGGAACCTAGAGAAATGGAAAACTTGTAGTGCCATCCATAACAATAGGGAAATTAGGAAGAAGCTGTTTTGGGGAGCAGGGAGAGATGACAAATTCATTTTGGGCCATGTTGGGTTTGAGATGTAGACAAGCTTTCTAGACAGATGTCCAGTAAGAATGTGTAATAATATGACTAAAGCTTAGGAGAGTGATTGAGCAGGAGTTTTTGGTGGCATTCTTGGGAAAATACTAATTGAAACTATAAGAGTGGATGAGAATTTCAAATGTCAAGAGAAGAGAGCTTCAGGGGACTCAGAATTAGGGTACAGGTAGAGAAGGGTGAATCAGCACTGAAAAAAAAAAGGCTCAGACAAATAGAAGGCAATTCAGGAGAGAGCAGTCTCAAAGAAGGCAAGGGAAGAGAGAGAGAATATTTAGGAAGAACACAAAGCAGATCAACAGTGTAAAATACTATAGAAAGTCCTAGGAATAGGATGGCTGAAAGAAAGATCATTGTCCCATGCAATTAAGAGTTTAGTGGGTATTTAAAGAGAGAATTTCAGGAGAGTAATGGCAATGGAAACCATATTGCAATGGACTGAAGAAGTGAGGAAGTGGAAAGCAAAGAAAAGTAATTACTATGAACTACTCATCATAAAAATTTATTGGTGAAAAGGAAGAAAAATATAGGACAATAGCTTAAAGGGATAACAAGGCCATTGGAAGGATCTTTTAGGATAAGAAACTTAAGCATTGTTAACTTGGAGAAAAAATACAGAACGACTAAAGTAGTCAGAAAAACCAAGTCTTTAATCAGGAAAGGGATAGTTTCAAAAATCAGCTGCTGTCACAGAGCCCAATGCCAAAAACTATACCCTGGGGACTCTGGGAACATATCCCTGGGAGAATGTTCTGCACAGGGCTAGATGATTTCTCCAAAGAACAATAGAACTTGGGGAACTTATATACCATTTGGGGAACTAAGGACAGGGAAGTATGATTGATTGACATTACAATGGCTACAAGGAAATGAATAGTCCAAGACTGAATTATCAGGGAGAAGCTGATGTTTTACAATAGATACAAAGGAAAGGGTCCAGCCAAGGACTGGGCTACCTGGTCTAGGACTCTGAAACAAAAAGAAACTACCAGGACAAAAGGGCACTTAACATTTGATTTGAATCTACTAGTTCCATCCAACTAGGACCACTAAGTATCTTAAGGTCTATTATTTAATCTGAAATGGCTAAGTGTGAAACTTCCCTCCCAGAGAATTCTCAAGGGAACAGGGGCAGAATTGGGGTCTCCAGATTTCAAGTTGACAGCATTAATCAATCAATGAGCATTATTGTTGTTATTTATTATCAATACAAGCCTACTTTTAGGCTTAGATGCTGAGGACACTAAGCAAAAATGAAACAATTCTTACCCTCTGAGAGATTAAATTCTATGGGGGGGGGGGAGGACAAATATTGGTTAATAATAGCAAAAGAAGTAGTCCTGGCTAGTAGTTTTAATAGTAGTAGTAAGTAGTAGCAGTACAGGAAAGCTTACTTTCCCCCAGGCTATCCCACATCCTCCAGATGAATATGACCTGGATGTACCTCTAGCAGACAAGCATCACAGTCAAGCAGATGCCATTAAGCAGTTTTAGGAGGAAAGTCTACAATAAGAAGAGGGGAAACAGGACCACTCACTGTTTGTCTCTGCCCCTGAGGAGAAAGGGCTCAGCAACGAATCTTTACTCTGTTAGGAAGGAGAACTGAAAGTCTTCCATTATTCCCCTCTATAAAATCTATGACTGGGGGCTGCAAAGTTGCCACATAGCAAACTTAGATGCGTGTTAGCAGACTTACATACCCCATGTGTAACAGCCATATGTAACAGTTCTTTGCAAAAACCCTGGAATTGTATTTTTCCCAGCTTGAGAAGAGAGCATCCTAGCCTGAGAGGAGAGTGTTTTCCCCAGTGTAAAAATGGGAAGTTGGCACAATTTGGAGAGGAACATCAACATCACTAGAGTGTCCAGTGGCATTAACATGTGCGATCACCTTTTTTAAACCCGGTCCTCCACCATGAAAGCTCTCCTCTAAACCAACTAGCAGAGAGATGGATGATTGTTTTGGTGGATTTTCTTTTCTTTTTTTTTTTTTTAAATCATCATCACTGGTTTCAGTAGCTGGAATACAGAGAGAAAACAGATCTGAAGAAATGGAAGCCCTTATTCTGCACTTCTCACCCCATTGCCTTTTTTTCTGCACAGATGTCTGTGTCCTTTTTTAAAAAACCCACCAAAAACTGTATGTGATATTTCTCATAAACATCTATGGGGGTTAAGTCTCCTGGGGTCCCTTTGTTCAGGGCATGACACCCAGGAGAGAGGAATCTCTGCTAGCCCCTAACCCCTGAGCTCAAGTTAAGAGTTTCTGTTCTCTAATTGGGAGCATCATCACAGGACATTTCATGACCACACTTACAAGTGCAAAATGACTACATGATCACAAACATCTGAATCAGCCCTAAGTCAAACCTAGCAATAAAAGGTGGCATATATTTACATTTTAAAGACAGGAGGAAGATAATGATCTTGCCCTGTGGGGTTAGCTTTTGTGTTTAATTTGATTCATTTGCTGGGGAATCCAAAGATTTTTAAATTATATTTTTTATTCTAAACTTAAAAATAATATGGGATGAACATTTCCATTTGCAAAACAAAATGGGAGAAAACAACCAGCCAACAAACATTTATTAAGGAACGTTACTGTGTGCCTGGCATTGTGCTAAATGCTGGGAATACAAATACAAATGAAAGAATGACAGTCCCTGACCAAAAGCAGGATGACATACAGAGCTTTGGATCTCCACCATAAAAATAACTTCTCTCTCCAAGTATATGTTATTTTCAATATGTTGTTTTCAAAGCTGTCCAGTTTGTTTCCTGCTAATCTTCATTTCTGCATTTAAAAAAATGCTTCAATGACACTTTTTTTACTTTTTTCTTTCCTTTCTTCTCAGAAATCCCACTCTCCTCTCTCTCCAAATAATCCCTCTCCCAATAATTCGGAAAAAAAAAAAAAAAACAAAAAAAAAACCACCACAGGACTTGTATCAAATTACAAAGGAAAACAAATCCTCACATTGGCCATGTCCAAAAATATATGCACTTTTATTTAACACCTTGTGTACATCTCCTCACCTTCAATGCATGACTAGTATGTTTCATTAGGGATCACCTAAATTTTGGTTCATCATTGCATTGATCAAAATTATTATGTTTTTCTTAGCTATTTTTTCTGATGCTGTAGTGCTATCGTATAAATTTTCATCCTGATCTGACTCACTTTATTCTTTATCAGCTCATATAATTTTCCCCAAGATTCTCTGAAATCATGCCCTTCATATCATTTCTTAGAGCACAATAGTATTTTACTACAGTCTCTCAAAATATTAATATTTTACTATTTTAGACACGTTTGTCATTAAACTATTTTTATTAATTAAAAAAATTTCCACACTTCTAATTTAGAGCTGGAGATTTCCAAGCTTCATGATCCCCTCCATACTCTTGACATTTCTATATTCCAAGGCAACTGAATCTTGAAAATGGAAAAGGTCACCAGTTAAAATAAAATTTGAAGGTTGACTTTCTACATCATCTACACCAATCAAAATTGTCCATTTTATCTCCAGTGAAAAAGTATTATACCCTCCATGCTTCTCTAATTTCTTGTGATGTGATTTTATGTTTAGGTTGTATATTTGACAGATTGTTGTTGTTATATGGTGGGTGATGTTAGTTTACTAATTTCTACCAGGTTTTTTTCCAGCCATTTTTTTTCTAAGTAGTGAATCGTTGCCACTGTAGAAGGAGTCTTTAGGTTTGTCCAACATTACCTTGCTATATTCATTTACTAATGTATGTTCTATATTTGACCTCTTCCACTGATAGATTTCTCTGGTCTTCAACCATCACCAAATAGTTTTTGATGAGTGCTGCTTTATACTATAATTTGAAATCTGGTTTTCTAGGTCCCCTTCTTTTCATTATTTCCATGGAGATTTTTGACCTTTTGTTTCTCAAGATTAATTTTGTTGTTTTTTAAATAGTTCTATAATATTATCCATTGATAATTTGATTGGTATGACTCTGAATAAATAAATTAAGGCAGTAACTGTTCTTTTATTATATGGCATTGACCAACTATGGAAAATTAATTTCTATCTAATGTTCTCAATCTGTATTATTTCTGTAAAGTGTTTTGAAGTTTTAATCAGTTCTTATAGTTCATATGTGTCTTTGTAGTTAGACTTCCAAATATTTTATATGTTTTATAGGGTGTGAAGGAAATCATTGAGTGAATGGAGTCATGAGGATAGAATGGCAGCTGGAAAAGGGCAGCAATAGAGTCAAGAGATCATGAAACAGGGGGAAGGGCAGACGTACCTTGCACTGCCCCCTGGACTGTCCCCCTGGGCAGCCCAGGCAAAATAGAAAGCCACAGTTGGCTCTTGAGACTTGATGGGTGAGAGTTAATAGGTGGAGAAAAAGTTTGATAAACTGAGGCAAGAGTGAATTTTGGTCTCTTCTCTTCCATGTTTCTTGCTGGCTGGACTTCCCTGTGAGCATGTGGGGGGGGGGGGGCACAGAATAGCAAGCTAAATGGAGCAATAAGGAAAGTAATCTATATCTCTCTTATTTTTCCATTTTTTCCCTATTACTTTTGATTTAATAAAATGATTAACTTATGGGCAGTCTCATAATTTTAGCTTTTTAAAATGGAATCTCTTTTATTATTTTCTCATTTTCAGTTTTGCTGGAAATATACAAAAAGGGTTAATGGTGTGTAGGTTTATTTAATTTTTCACTATTTTGATGAATCATTTTAATACATTTTTCAACAACTCTATAGTGTTCAATGTATAGATCATAATATCATCTATGAAGTTTTAATCTTATTTATCATCTATATTTCTTCCCTCAATTTCTTTTTCTTATTTTACTGTTTGGGTTAGCATTTCTAGCACTATATCAAACCATGCTGGTGCTTGTGAACATCTTTGTTTTAACCCTAATATTATTGGGATGACCTCTAATTTATCTTCATTATGTAGAATGCTATCTCTTGGTTTTAGATAGATACTATTTACCATATTATGGAATGATCCATTTGATTCCAGTGTTTTTAACAGAAATAAGTATAATATAATATTTAAATGCCAATTCATCTGGCCTATGTTCTTTTCTTTTGGAGTTTATCTCAAACCACTTTAGGGCCTCTAAAAATTACATTGGGTTAAAGTCCAGGTTCCCCTCAAATGGGTTTGGGGACATGGGATCCTCTTGAAGAAATGAAGTAAGGAATTACACAGACTTTCTTATCTTTAATTAGAAACTCTTGTGAGAGATCAAAAAAAATATATATATATAATAATAAAAATAGAGCTGAGTTTTAAAGCACTAGTTAAGAGCCCAAGTTTTAAAGCACTTGAGCAACAATGGAAAAGTCCATTTTTCATATAATGAAAAAGAACCCCCCTTAGTAGAAGATTTAGTTTAGAACCTAAAAACTAAGAGAAAATCTACAACTCTGTACACAGTGGAAGCATATATGGTAGTAACCATGGGACCAGTAGAAGACCCTCAACTAGCTGCCATAAAGCAAATGACCAGCAAAGACAAGGCCATGAAATTCTAGTGGAGAGTAGGTTTCTTGAGAGAGCAGCTGGGTAAATAGAATGCTAGACCTGGAGTCCAGAAAACGTTAATTTAAATCCAGCCTGAGATACTTGCTATGTGACCCTAGGCAAGTCACTTAACCCTGTTTTCCTTATTTTCCCCATCGGTAAAATGAGGTTGAGAGGGAAATGGCAAACCACTCCAGTATCTTTGCCAAGAAAATCCCAAATGGGGCCATGAAGAGTCAGAGGTGACTGAAAATGCCTACGATAGAATGCTTGAGAACAACACAATCACGTTACCAGAAGATTCAATAGATCTGCAGCACTAGAGTATAAATTACCACTCCACCATGACTCCATGTACCCTCAAATAAAGCCATTCTTCCCAAACATTATGTATACTTGTGAGCTAATATGCCCCAGATTTATGGATAGAAATGTTATAGTCCTACTTTTCTTGCTATCGTATTTCACCAAACGTTTTTGCTTTGAAATAATTGTGTCCTGTGAACGATTAGAAAAAGCAAACACAATGGTGGGGGCTCATGAGTTATAATTTTTAAAGGATGCAAATGTATAGAATATTTTGAATCTATAGTAACCTTCTTTGGGGAACACATTGTACAAGGTCAGAAATATTCCCAAAGGCTACATCATTATCAATGAAAGGTTTGGGTCACGCTGTCTGGATTTAGAAATGGGAAGAGTATGTTCTCTGTTGTTACTTTTGACTCTATTCCCAGCTACAGTAGCAGTTTTAGAAGTAAAACCACCAAATCTACTTTTCATAGCAAAACACAGAAAGACATGCTGAGGCTTAAATGAGCCCAGAGGTGGGTCATTGTTCTTCTTTAGCTATCTCCACACTTTTCCCATTTGCTGGTTTGAAAGGCAGAATTCCACCAACTATAGTATTGACGAAACCCAGAGGCCCCAACAAGGGTTGGAATGATGAGAACAATAAGGGGAGCAATTTTGGAGACAGGAGCTATTCAGTGTTAAACAAATATATAACCATGTTCAGAAAATGTGGGTGTTCCTTTGGAGGGTTCACTAACAAGAGGCTGAAGTGCTTGCTCTCTAAGGGAGTATATGGTTGCAATAAATGCTATATGCTTATCATGGTTCCTGCAGATGGATTATTTATTTCACATCACATCACATCACTTCGGTTTTCCTGTAATCATCTATTTGAGTTGAAGACCAAGTATTTTTAAAACCTACTGCTTATAGTATTTTCCCACTTCCTAGAGAATACTTATTTGTTATGGAATCCAGAGAAGACTGCTCTGTTCTGAAAAGGCTTTGCCTGCCTTCTCCTCTCTCCTTCCCTCCCTTACTTCTTGCTTTCCTTCCCTCCCTCCCTCCTTCCTTCCTTCTTTCCTTCCCTCTTTCCTTTCTTCTTTCCTT
>NC_058130.1:38123047-38146623 GCF_016433145.1 Gracilinanus agilis | reverse complement strand
TCCCTCCTTCTTTCCTTCCTTCCTTCCTTCCTTCCTTCCTTCCTTCCTTCCTTCCTTCCTTCCTTCCTTCCTTCCTTCCTTCCTTCCTTCCTTTCTTTACAAAGAAAGACCCCACAGGGTAAGAGATGCTAGTTAAGCAGGAAAAGGAGGTGGCTATAAGTAATATTTGATCAATAGATAGATTATATCAGCAAAGAACACTATGGGATTGGGTCTAGGGCTAGCATTGTGTCCATCAGCTGGTCCTGTTTGTGGTTTGATTTGTTAGGCATTCATCCCCCTTCCCCAAATATCTCTCACCTATCAGCCTTTCACAGTCCCTATAATTAAGTGAATGCCTTCTATTTCCTTTCCCAGTTATCCTTTTCTAAAATGCAAATTTCCTAGGATAATAGATTCAGTTAATTTACACTAAGGTGTCCCTGAATTATGAGATTCAAATCAATTCCACAAACATGCATTACTATCTTCCTGATAGGAGAAAGCCACGGCTGAGGTAATTGTTTCCCAGAATGGAAGAGAGAAGACCAAAAGGGCATGATGCAGAAAAGGGAAGAGAAAAATGCTGAAACCTTTGTCAGGATTTGGCTTTCTTCTTCCCTTCCCCTTCCCACTTCCTGTGCTAGGAACTGCTTGTCTTCAGCCTCTGGGTCACCAATGCCCTCAGAGGGATTTCTGCCCTGGCAAGAAGTCTCAAGAAACTTTCTGGCTGAAGTGCATATTGGCTTTAGTGATCAGGTTTTTCTTTTTGTTTGTTTGTTTGTTTGTTATTGTTACCCACTTGATATTGTTCTTGATATCCCACTTGAACTATTCAGGATGCTTTCCTGGGTTCTGGTGCTCTTCTGCTGGCCAGAATGGATGCCTGATTTCTTAATCCTCCAATTGGTTCTACCTTTTGGCTCTTGTGATTATTTCAGACCTTATCTCTGAGTCTCAGGACAACATTGGTTCACGCCTTAACTCCTACTTTCTTCCAAGGTCATCAGAGTAGTTGTTTCATTCTTTGTATTTGTATCTCCCATCCTTAGCACAGTGCCTGACATGTAGCAGGTATTTAAGAAATTCTCAATAATTGATGGATTGCATGGTTTCTACTCTCTCTCTCCTGCTCTGATTTCTGGGACTTGTGTCTGTTATAACTCTGGGCTGACTTTCCTGATTCTTAGTCTTTTACTTCAGTCCTGCTTGGAGTTTTTTCCTGTATCTGTCTCACTTTTCTGGTTCCAACTTAAAAAAAAAAAGCAACAACAATTTATTTTTAGCTAAATGTGAGTGTGCACTCTTGTAAGCCCTGCCTCTGGGGAAACTGAGGCTGCTGGATGTCTCAAGTTTAGGAATTCTGATCTACAGTAGGGATAAAGCCAATGAGATGATCTTACAAAGTCCAATACCAATATGTGAATTGTAGAAGTAGAGGACCACCAGGGTGCCTAAAGGGGAGCAAGCTGTCACAGGTTGGAAACAGAACAAGTCAGAAGGACTATGTCCAGCACCGGTGGGGTCTGGCCCATGAGTGGCCACTGTACTCCCAGCCTGGGCAAGATATGGAATTGTTCTTCATTCATTTCAGTCATCTTCAACTCTTTGTGACCCCATTTGGAGTTTTCTTGGCAGAGGTACTCTAGCTTGTTTTACAGATGGATAAAGAGAGGCAAACAGGGTTAAGTAACTTGTCCATGGTCATTCAGTGAGTGTCTGAGGATGGATTTGAACTCAGGTCTTCCTGACTCCAACCTCAGTGCTCTCTCCAATGAGCCACCTAGCTGCTCCAGATAAGGGAAACCTAGGCTCGAAATTTTTTTTCTTATTTTTCTTAATTTTTTTGTCCCAATTTTCTCATGGATCATAGTGCATAGAGCCAATATAACAACCTGATGAATTAATTAGTTACAAATGCCCTGGGGCAGGAGAAAGTATCAGAGCTGCTAGCAGGGTCAAATCTGAAAATCATAAGGTCTGATGGGCTTCTGGACACTTTGAACCAAACAGAATTTTGGTTTTGATCAAAACCAAACCTGGGGGTGATCAGGAGCCAATGCAGTTTATTGTGTAGGGGGATAATTTGCCAGAGCATATAGATAACAGTCACCCCAAGGTGAGAGGGTATGAGTGGATTACATTGGAAAGAATATCCATGTGGCTGAGATTGAAGTTCTAGTGGAGTTTCAAAGAGTACAAGAAAAGTTTCGTGGATATTTGGAGGTGAGCTTCTTCTCAATTTTAAACATTCAGCTCAAATCAGCAAAGATGATTGGGTTCCTGATGTGCTCAAGGCAAGGTCTCCCCTTTGCTGTGTTGAGAGAAATCCAAATTTTGATATGACCGATTTCTGAAGAGTGGGTAGGAGAGAGGTCAAACAAGAGGCAAAGACTCGGGTGGACAGCTAGGTGGCTCAGTGGATAGGGAGCCAGGGCTAGAGATGGGAAGACCTGGTTTCGTAGCTGTTAACTCTGCTTGTCTTCCCTTTTGCCTTGGAACTAATATTAAGTAACAGTTCTAAGACAGAAAATAAAGTCTGTTTTTTTAAAAGGAAGACTGGAGAAGGAAAATATACTCATTAAGGAAAACCATTACCCATTACAGTAATGGTCAGCACCATTTCATTCTGATTCTTTCTAATAGATACTAGTTAGTCAACAGAATGATTTCAGATCACAGGCTGGTTCCCTTCAATCCAGATGCCTGTGGACTCCTCAGAATAATATTGCCCCTTACTCAATCAGCTAGAGTGGCTTCCTATTACCTCCAGCATCAATTCTAAAAATCCTGTCAATCCAAGCCCTTCAAAACTTGATCCCTCCCTAAGACTTTCCAGTCACCTTACACTTTACAGTGCTTTCCTCTTCTCCTCCAGACTCCTCCATCCAGTGACACTGGCCTCCTGGCCATTCCATGAACAAGACACTACATTTCTGACCTTCGGGCATTTTCTCTGGCTGTCCCCCATACCTGGAATGCTTTCCCTGCTCATCTTTGCCTCCTGTCTTCCTTCAAGTCTTGCTCTCAATCCTCCCTTGTACTAGGAGCCTTTCCCCATCCCCATTACTGCTAGCACCTTCCCTCCATTATCACCTATTTATCCATTTGTAGCTTGTGTGTAGTCAGTTGTCCCTACCAATGGACTGTGAACTGCTTAGGAGCAGGGACTGCCTTATTCTTTAGAACTGTGGCTGGCATATGGTAAGTGCTTGATGAATCTTTATTGAATCATTTGAACTCAGGTCTTCCTGATAGCACTCTATCTACTCTTTAACCTAGCTGCTACAAGAGTTAGGAGACAGAGAGGGTCTTCCAACTGATTGTTTCTAGGATAATCAAGATGGTGGCAGCAATGCCTATAGCAAGTGCTTAATGAACTTTTATTGAGTAATTTAAATGCATAATAGGATTACAAAGTAAACCAATTATACAGTTATGATTTTTTTTTTATTTAAACATGAGCTCATTGACCATAGGTGAAGAACCCCTGCTCAGCCTGAGAAGGTCAGGTCATGCCCCAAGTGTGTTCTCTCAAACCACAGACAATCAGAAGAAGGAATGATATTTCAACTTGCATGGGAAGAAAAATAGCATCCCTGAAGAGCCTGCTTTACTCTGCCCCTGCTCACACCACACAGAGAGTATTTAATCCAGTTCCAGATGTCTTAAAAAACATTTTAGAAGTTTATTGGATATTGACATTTAGGGAAATAGTTTAGAAGCATATTGCGTATTGGACATTGATATCTTAGGATACATTTTAGAAAGATATTGGATATTGACATTTGGGGACATATTTTAGAAAGATGTTGAATATTGGATATTGATATCTTAGGATAAATTTTATAAGGATATTGATTATTGATATTTAGGGAATTTTTAGAAGGATATTAAGTATTGGATATTGATATCTTGGGATACATTTTAGAAGGATTTTGGATATTGATATTTGGGAATATATTTTATTTTATTTTATTTTTTAAACCCTTAACTTCTGTGTATTGGCTCCTAGGTGGAAGAGTGGTAAGGATGGGCAATGGGGGTCAAATGACTTGCCCAGGGTCACACAGCTGGGAAGTGTCTGAGGTCAGATTTGAACCTAGGACCTCCTTGTTTGGATCTCAATCCACTGAGCTACCCAGCTGTCCCCTGGGAACATATTTTAGAAAGATGTTAAATATTAGATATTAATATCTTAGGATACATTTTTGAAGGATATTAATTATTTACTTTTAGGGATATATTTTAGAAGAATATTGAATATTAGATACTTATACTTGGGGACCTTTAAGTCATATGTCATATATGTCATAAGACATAAGACAAATAATAAGGGCTATTGAATAATGGATATTGATATCTTAGCACATACTTTAGAAGGGGTATTGAAAAGTTGGGACATATCCAGAGGAGGATGAGCAGGGTAAGGAGAGAATCTGAAGTTATGCCATGTGAAAATGATCAGCCTGAAGGGGAAATGATAGAAGGGTGGTAGAAGGTCAATCATGCTGGAGATGGGTAGACTTTTTCTCCCTGGCCCCAAACTAAAGCCAAGAGGGACAAACTACACAAAGGCAAATTTCAACTTGATAAAAGAAAAAAACTTACTAGCCATTTGAAAAAAAGGGGAATGGATTGCCAAGTCAAGAGGGGGAGAAGTGGTCCTTGATTAGAGGCTAAATTGGCCCCATAGTGGGCATATTGTATACCAGAAGCATGATTTGGATTGAGCTTGGACTAACTGATCTTGAACTTTGGTTTTCTAAGACCTTGGTTTTCTAGAATTTAAAAAGAGAGGGGCAGACTAAATAATAGTTTCTAGTGTTTATAGAGTGTCTTAAGGTTTTCAAAGGGCTTTAGGTTCTCTGTACAATTTGATCCTCACAACAAGCCTAGGAGGAAGGTGTTATTATTGCCCCCAAGGTAGTTCCAGAGAAAACACACTACCAATTTGAGGAGATCAGGAAAGACTTCAAATGAAGCTTGAAGGAAAAGAAGAATTTGATGAGGCAGAGGTAAGGAGGGGGCACGTTCCAGGAATGGGGGACAGCCAGAGTATAGAAATGGAAATGGGAAAGGGATTGAGATGAGTGAGGAACAGAGAGAGAAGCAATTTGGCTGGATTACAGAGTGTGGGAAAGAGACTGGAAAGTTAGATTGGGGCTAGGCTATGAATGGCTTTAAAAGATAAATAGAGGAATTTATGTTTGATCCTAAAGGCAATAGGAAGTCACTGTAGTTTATTGAGTAGGGGAGTCACGTGGTCAGATATTTGCTTAAGGAGAATCAGTTTGGCACTAGCATGGAGAGAGATTTAGGAGGCATTTCAACAAGGAAGTTAACAATATAAGTGAGGGGTGAAGAAGGTGGTGTGAGTGGAGAGAATGGGTCAGAGGCCAGTGAGGTGGTGAAAGTAGAAATGGCAAGATTTGTCAAATGATTGGATATTATTGGTGAAGGAGAATGAAGAGTCCAGGATAATGGACATTGGAAGAATAATGAAGCCTTCACAGAAAAGGCTTTAACAGAGAGAAGGATTTGGGGGAAAAGTTTATAAATTCAAGTTTGTATATGTTGAATCTCCAGAATATCCACTATGAAATGCCCAATAGGCAATTGATGAAAAGGAACTAAAGCTCAAGAGAGACATTAGGGGTAGGTTTATAGATCTGGGCGTTATCAGCAGAAAGACTTCATTTAAAAGTGTTAGAGATGATGAGGTCACTAAGAAAGAGTGTAAAGATGGGGGCAGCTGGGTAGCTCAGTGGACTGAGAGCCAGTCCTAGAGACGGGAGGTCTTGGGTTCAAATCTGGCCTCAGTCACTTCCCAGCTGTGTGACCCTGGGAAAGTCATTTCACCCCCATTGCCTACCCTTACCACTCTTCTGCCTTGGAGCCAATACTCCAAGATGGAAGGTAAGGGAAAAAAAAGAAAGTGTAAAGAGAGAAGAGTAGGGGGCTTGAGCAGAACCTTGGTGAATATCCATAAATAAATGGGGCATGATTGGAAGATGAACCAGAGAAGATGGCTGAAAGGGAGCAGTTAGACAGGTAGAAGGAAAACCAGGAGGGAGGAATGTCAGGAAAATGTCCAGGAGGAGAGCAAGGTCAATAGTCTAAAGAAGCAGGTAGGTAAAGGTGATTTATAAAGACCACCAGATTTGTCAATTAAGAGATCATTGGAAAATGTGTGAAAATCAGTTTCAATTGTACAATGAAGAAGGAGGTCATGTTCTAGAGCAGGGCTCGGCAACGTATGGCTCTCGAGCCATATCTGGCTCTTTCGAGGGCCAGATATGGCTCTTTCTGCAGGAACCATAAAGTCCATTTTTTTCAGGCGCTGTTACAGGAGCAGCACTGCGAGCACTGTACGGCTCTCACGAAATTACATTTTAAAAAATGTGGCGTTTATGGCTCTCATGGCCAAAAAGGTTGCTGACCCCTGCTGTAGAGGATAAAGAAGTGAATGAGGGGTTAAATTTCTTCTCTCTTGCCTCATTGTGGTATAGAGAAGACCTTGGGCTCTTCAATGCCATGCAAAGAAAACACAAACTGGAAAATCCTGTCCAATGGGAAGCTCTTCAACTACAAGCCTGATGATAAACTGCACTTCTGTTGTTCAAGGACCAATTTTTGCTAAATTCAAAGATTCATCAATAGGTTGGCTTCAGAGAGAAAGATTTTTCAGCCTGTCTACTAGGTTTTAGGGAAATTGCAATCAGGGTCAGTGGAGGAAGTATCTACCTTGCAAAACTGAAGTATGATCCATCAAAATAATTGAGGCCACATTTTCCCCTAATAGGGTCACTACTCTGATTTCAACTGGATTCTCACCTCTGTTGACTTCAGTGGTTCACTCTTTGCCACATGGGTCATCTGAAAACAGTTTTAATTCATTTTTACTTCAATAAATATATACTTCAGTTAAAGCTAAACATTGGCTAACGTCAAGATTAACTTCCCCGAGACAGCTGGGTAGCTCAGCCCTAGAGAAGAGAGGTCCTAGGTTCAAATGTGACCTCAGACACTTCCCAGCTGTGTGACCCTGGGCAAGTCACTTGACCCCCATTGTCCACCCTTACCACTCTTCTGCCTTGGAGCCAATACACAGAAGTTAAGGGTTAAAAAAAAAAAAAAAAAAAGATTAACTTGCCTAGGCGACTAGAAACCAAAAACTTAAATTAAGGAGGGAAAAAGTGCTGTTCTTTACACAGTTGGAGTAACTGGTCTTTCCTGCTTCCTGATATCTTACAGATCATGGAAAGAAGAAAGCACATGCAATTTAATTTTCCCCTTTATCTTTTTTCTTAAAGAATGTGAATAGCTTTGCCAGCTCATTACTTCCATTTATTTGTTTGTTTGCTTATGCAAATGTTCTCCTAATAAGTTAAACCTTATGTAAAAGAAACAATTCAGAATAACATTTTAATGAGAATTTTTTCCTCAAGCTTCCTCACTTTATTAGAGAGAAGCTTGGATTTTGTCATTCAGCACCTATATTCATAATAATAATAATAGTAATAGCTAGTGTTTACATATCATTTTAAGGTATGCAAAAAACTTTACATTATATGATCTCACTTAATTCTCAAAGGATTGCTGTGAGGTGGATGCTCTTATTTTTCTGATAAAGAACCGAAGCTCAGAAAGGCTTGCCCAAGGTCACATAGCTACTGAGAGTAGGAGGCAGAATTTGAACTCACATCTTCCTGACTCCCAAGTCCAATTGCACTCTATCCACTATGCCGGGTGGCTACCATTCTTTCTGACATGACGTGCAATTTGCCAACATTTTAGCTCATGCCAAAAACTGTTGTTTAAAAAGGTTCCATCAAATCCAACCTCAGACACTTCCCAGCTGTGTGACCCTGGGCAAGTCACTTGACCCCCATTGCCCACCCTTACCACTCTTCCACCTAGGAACCAATACACGGAAGTTAAGGGTTTAAAAAAAAAAAAGAAAAAGAAAAAAAAAAGGTTCCATTTCTCCTCCAGAACAAGTTGGCTTGAACAGGAAACAACAAGGTTTTAAATAGAAAACCTAATAGGGTTTTAAACCAGGGACATAAAATGTTTTCATCACAATGGCTGGGGAAAGAGAGAATCTGCAGCCACCTGGAGGAACAAATGGTCTGGTTATAAAGCTGAAGATTAGAAGAGCAGCTATAAGGCTACCATCACAGAGAAGAAGCAAAGATTTTTATTCCTAATCCTAACCACTAGCCTCACAAGCCTAACCCTAACCTACTCTCATCCTAACTTCTCTAGAAGCAAAAAAAAATCAGATATTTGATTTGATCTGAAATGTTAGTTTCAATTATTTGAATCTGTTAGTTAAGGTTTAGATTTCAGCCATTAGATAACAATAGCTTCTGAAGACTCAATTCTATTTTTTTTTTTATTAGGCTAATCAATGCTGCAGAAAAGATGGTTCTCCTCCACTTGCAGATGTGACATTTTAAACTTAGGTAGAGGACAAAAATAAATTTAATGTACAGACAGCCAACACTTAAGACTACCATGAGGGGAAGCTGGGTGCTCAGTGGTTGAGAGTTAGGCCTAGAGACGGGAGGTCCTGGGTTCAAATCTGGCCTCAGACACTTCCCAGCTGTGTGACCCTGGGCAAGTCACTTGACCCCCATTGCCCACCCTTACCACTCTTCCACCTATGGGCCAATGCACAGAAGTTAAGGGTTTAAAAAAAAAAAAAAGACTAACATGAATTACTTGTGAGGGGAAAAAAAATTACCCTTTCTGTAGTTGTTTGCTTTAGAGCAGGGGTCGGCAACCTTTTTGGCTGTGAGAGCCATAACGCCACATTTTTTAAAATGTAATTTTGTGAGAGCTGTACAGTGCTCACAGTGCGCGCTCCTGTAACAGCTCCTGAAAAAAAATTTGACTTTATGGCTCTAGAGCCATATGTTGCCGACCCCTGCTTTAGAGTTTTAATGATCCAGTTTTTCAAGCATGCAGAGTAGACTATGACTTTTCTGAACTTCTCTGATTTGAATGTTTCCACAATGTTCACATGCCTCTACAGAAACCATCTGTTCCAGCCAAATGGTCTATTAATAATAATGGTGATAACTCATGTTCATAAGCACTTCATTACCTTCAAAGTTCTTTTCTTGCAGCTCTGGGAAATAGATAATAGAAGTGTTATTATCCCCATTTTACAGATGACAAAACAAGATCTAGAAAAAGACAGTCCAGACTTTCCATCTATCCTGTGCTGCACCACAAAGTTAGGCTTGATCTCAAATACTTTTATCGGTCATATGTGTATTGCAAAATCAATGATTTTTCTGGCATAATCTGGTACGGGAAGCAGCATGGTGCAATGGATTTAGAATGATAGCTCCTGAGTTCAAATTCCTTACATATACAACATTTGAGCCACCTACTGCGTTGGACTGGCATCTGGTCTTCCTCCCTTCTGGGTACCATATGCTCCATGACCAAAAGCCTGGGTCTCCAGGATCTCTCCTCTGAGTCTGGGTCTTCCCTTTTCCCAGCTTCTGTCCTTGTTCTGACCCTGCAACCCCTAAAGAACTTGCCCAGGCTGCCAGTTCATTGACTAAGCTGATATGACAGATATAACCCTAGCGCCAGTGAATAAGGGACAGCTGTCACTGCTCTCAAATGTTGGCACCAGCCCCATCTCAGGTCGAAGGCTCAAATCATCACGGATTGTAGCCTCTCCTCCCCTTACATTTGTAAAGCACTGCGTAAATCTGAAAGGGCTTGACAAATGTCACTTCCATGTAGCATGTCTTAGCAGATGGTATGCTGAGATTGGAGTCAGGAAGGCTTGAGTTCGAACCCTACCTCTGGTACTTGCTAGCTGGGTGACCCTGGAAAAGTTAGAGTACACATTGCTTTTAAGTCAGCTATGAGCCAAGCACTGTGATTCAAAGAAAAGTAAAAGAGAATCCTTGCTTTCAAAGAGCTCACAATTTTATGGGGAGACAACAGGCAAACAACTACATATGAGCCCGATACAGGCAGGATCCATTGGAGAGAAGTGACTAGCATTAAGGGAGATGGAGAAAGGCTTCTTATAAAAGATGAGATTTTATCTGGGACTTGAAGGAAGCCAGGAGATAAGATGAAGAGGGGAAAAATCCCAGGTATGAGGGAATCCAATGATAATGGTGAAAATGCCAGAGTCTGGAGATGGAGGGTAGTGTGTGAGGAACAGAAGGAAGGTCAGTGTCAATGAGTCAAGTTATATGGAGGGGAGAAAGATATCTAAGAAAGGTATATAAGAATGTAGGAAGGGTCAAGGTTATGAAGAACTTTAAAAGCCAAGAAAGAAGATTTTAAATTTGATTATGGAGGTAATAAGAAGAATAAGAGGGTGAAATGGGTCAGATCTACTTTTTTTTCTTTTTTAACTCTTATTTTTCTGTCTTAGAATTGATACTAAGGATCTTTCCCAAGGCAGAAAAGCGATATTGGCTAGGCAGTTAGTATCAAGTGACTTGCCCAGGGTCACAGAGCTAGGAAGTATCTACCATCATATTTGAATTCAGGACCTCCTGTCTTTGTGCCTGTCTCTCTACCCACAGAGGTATCTAACTGCTGCCAGATCTACCCTTTAGAAAGATTGATTTGTCAGCTGAGGAAGACCAACCAGAAAAGATATGTCACAAGTCCAAGGGTGATAGCAGAGTCAGAGGAGGGGTGTTAGATGTGTATAAAAAATATCAAAAAAGAACTGGCAGGACTTGATAACTGATTAGATATGAAGGATGAGAGAGAACAAGTTCTTGAGGATGACATCCATGTTATAAGCCTGGATGACTGGGAAGATGGCCGTATTCTTGTTGGTAGTAGAAAAGTTAGGAAGAGAGGAGGGCTTGAGGGGAAATCTAATGAGTTCAGAGTTCAGCTTTGGGCAGGAGTTTAAGATGTTCATGAGACTTCCAATTGGAGATATCTATTAAGCAGCTAGAAATAGGAGCCTGGAGGTCTGGAGAGAGGTTAGGGTTATATAAATAGATCTGATAGTCATCTACATAGAGATGCTAATTGAATCCATAAGAGCTGATGAAATCCCCAAGCAAAATAGCATAGAGGGAGGAGAAAAGTGTCCAGATGGAACCCTGGAGAACACACTCATGGTTAATGGACAAGATCTAGGATACAGCAAAGAAGACTGAGAGGGGGCAGTTAGACTAGCAGGATGAAAACTAGGAGCGAGCAGTGACCCAAAAACCTATAGAGAAGAGAGTATGAAGAAGGAGAGGGGGATCAAAAGATGTTGAAATCTGTTGAGCATAGAGCCTGGTACATTCAGTTCAGTGTTTTTCAGTCATGTCTGGCTCTTCGTGATCTCATTTGAGATTTTCTCAGCAAAGATACTGGAGTGATTTGTCCTTTCCTTCTCCAGCTCATTTTATAGATGAAGAAACTGTGTCAAGCAGGGTTAAGTGAATGTCCAGGGTCGCCCAGCTAATAAAACTCTGAAGCCAGATTTGAATTCAGGAAGATTCCAAGCCTGGCATAGAGTAGCTTAAAAAATTGATTGATTGATCAGTTGAAAGTCTGCAGAAAGGTCAAGAAGGATGAAAAATGAGAGACCTTCACAAGTTAAAAGAAGGCGGAAGTAAGGCTAGACAATAATTAATTCATCTGAAAAACTCTAAGGGTTTTAGTGGCCTCCAAACTCATGTGTCAACAGTACAACATAAAAGCCCAAAGCTAGTATAGTTTTAAGTTACTCTGAGAGAGGAACAGGGTCCAGAAAAGAGAAGGAATGGCACAGCTGTATCTTGACTTAACCTCCGGAGTGTTGTGTTCCATTTGGAGTACAAAGATATTGATAAGTTGGAGAGTTTCTGGAGGAGGGTAACCATTGAAGGGACTCAATCTTCATGGAGATTTAATGGAAATCCTTGGAATGTTTAGTCTAGAGAAAAGCAGACTAGAGGGAGGGAATAAAAGGGGACAAATAGGTTTTTCAAATATTTGAAGGGTTGTCATGGAAGAAAGATTGGACTTATTTGGGGAGATTCCAAAGAGCAGACTTTGACTCCAGGTAAGGAAAAAAAAAACAACCCTTACCTTTTGTCTTAGAATCAATATTGCAGATTGGTTTCAAGACAGAAGAGAGGTAAGGCTAGGCAATGGGGTTAAGTGACTTGCCCAAAGTCACACAGCTTGGAAGTTTTGGAGGTCATATTTGAACTCAGGATTTCCCAGCTCCAGCTCTAGCACTCTATACAGTAAGCCACTCAGCTACCCCCCCTTCCCCCCACAAAAAAGCTTCTTAACAAATGTAGAATGGGTTGAGTCTCCATCTAGCAAAGGCTAGATTCTAGAGGATGCATTTGGGAGGAATCTTATCTAGACATGATGCATAAATAGATTTTATTAATAGATTTTCTAGTTTTGTAGATCTAATTTCTCCTGCAACCTAAATTTCAAGTTAATTTGGGTGAGAAAAATCCATTGATCTGTTTAAAATAAAACTTTTTTTTAAACTGGATACATATATATATATATATATATATATATATATACATATATATATATACATTGGTATTGGGTAAGATCCTTCCCTTCCTTGTGTGGCAATTCTTGGGATACTTCATGGTCCAGTGGAGAGTCAAAGGATCTAAGTTCAAATCCTAGTACTGCTATTTACTACCTTTGTGACCTTGGGCAAATCACTTGACCTCTTATAGACATCAGTTTGATCCTCTGTTACATAAAGTATTGGACTAGATGCCCTCTGCCCCCTCACCTAGCTTGAGATGGGATCTATGAACTCCATAATTCTAGAATCTTTGCCTGTTGCTATTATTGTGAATCATAGGCATCTAGGCAAGGAAGCTTGACTGCAGAACCCCAAGCTACTTCAGTCAATAAACTACAAATACTATACTTCTCTCCTAGTTCCATTCTTGACTCTCTGGATTTTTCCAACTCTATAGCAGCTGTCTTCTCACCCTGAAGATTCTTCCACTCCTGAACCACCCATCATCCCCCTTTACATGGTCAAGTTCATTTTGAGAACTTTCTTTCAAGGAAATATTTGAGCCAGGTATGGCTCATTTCTCTCCTGGTTTTGCTCCTGCCTCTCTGTATTTTTCCATCTTTTACTCTCAAGGTACCATTTCCCCCACTTGACATCCTCCTTGGGCTTTTGAGAACTATTTTGTATTTTTTTATATCTTGCCTCATTAGAATGTAAAGTCCATGAAGTCAAGGACTGTCTTTTATTTTTTTCTTATATTTTTCTTTCTAGCACTTAGTGCAGTGTCTGACACATAGTAGATGTTTAATAAACACTTTACTCTCTATCTACCACCCTATCTCCCTCTTTCTCTCTGTCTGTCCATCTATCATCTATCTATCTATCTATCTATCTATCTATCTGTCTGTCTGTCTGTCTGTCTGTCTGTCTGTCTGTCTTTCTATCTATCTATCTGACTGTCTGTCAATAAGTTATAAAAGATTCTATAGCTACCCATGGGAAAATGTAGGAGAGTTTTTTGACTACAGGTCAATTATAAGTCCTTTCCATACTTTTGCTGTGTAAATAAAATATTTTCTATGCTTAATGGACCAAATATTTGCACGAGAGCTGAGGGAACCATCAGATGAGCAAAATAAACTAGATACAGAAGTTGACAAGAACTCCTTAGATGGAAGAATAAACCAGTGAGAGATTCTTAAAATTCTTATACTTGGGCCCTTATTTTGAGAAAGATACTTTGAGTCCAAAGTTAAACAATGATCGGATAAAGATGAAATAAAACCTTAGTGGTTTCAGATCCCTTCTCATCTCTTGTTTATTCTTATTTTGGCTGACTCAGGAGCTGATCACAACAATAACCCTGTAAGTTTTTCTTTTAGAAACTGTGGTCTTAGTCTATGAGGCTACTTAGTACAAAAGAGCTTTCATCCTCTTCTCACACCTCCCTTCTTGGGATGGTACTTTTAAAATGCAGTCCTTGTGGTTAGCTGTGTAGGAGTTGTTTTCCTCCTCCTATCAAAAGTACTATCATGGTAACTGGAAAACACCAAGAAAGAGAGCAAGAGGTTTTGAAATCAGTATATAACCCAAGTTCAAATCAACAGGGTATTCTAAAAGCTCCCTATCTTTGTTCAGTCCTTCATTCCATTGAAGATGCTTTCACACACATGTGATCACAACCACTATTCAAGGAAGGCAAGGTAGATTTTTTTTTTAAATCCTTATTTCAGAAAGGAGGACACAAAGGTCTAGAAAAATGAAATCACTTATCCAAGGTCTTCTTAAAGGAGGAACAATGATGATCCCTTGACTGTTCATTCCGAGGTCTTTCCATGATATTACACAGTCTCCAACATCAATGCAGTCATTGAAAGAGCTTGCCTTTCATGGATGCGCCTTTGTTTTTGGAACTTTGATCACCTATTATATAAAATCTATTTTCTCTGCAATTCCATTTCATGCCATTCCACAAATATTTATGTGTTTTTAAGTTTTATGTTTTAGTTAACAAAAGTCTTTTTTCTCTCCCTGTCATTTACCCCTGCCCCATTGGAAAAAAGTAAAATACAAATCCTTTGTAACATATACATATATAGCTAATACATTATAAATAATATTAATATGCTATTAATATATTAATATTATACATATGTAATATTAATACAAATAATATATTGGTTGTATATATTCATAAAATATGAATGTATTAATAGTATGTGTGCATATGATATTGATATATTGACAACATATTAATATATAATAATATAATAAAATTATATGTATTGATTAATATATATGTATAGACATTGTAAAGACTATAGGTAACTATAAGAAGAAGGAGAGGACTCTTTTTACTATCTACAAGTCAATTACAAATTGACTTATTTTTGCTGGATAAATAAAATAGATATATGCACAATACATACATGCATATGTAAAAACATATTGTCAGGCAAAACAAATTCTCTCATTGGCCATGTTGAAAAATATGTCTCATTTTGTATCTGGAATCCATCACCTCTCAATCAAAAGGTATGCAGCAAGTTTCATCATTGATTGTTGGGAATCATGAATGGTCATTGTGGTTCTGATAGACGAGTTTTAATAAACTTTAAGAGCTTAAAACTGCACAAAGAGGGGGCAGCTGGGTAGCTCAGTGGATTGAGAGTCAGGCCTAGAGATGGGAGGTCCTAGGTTCAAATCCAGCCTCAGACACTTCCCAGCTGTGTGACCCTGGGCAAGTCACTTGACCTCCATTGCCCACCCTTATCACTCTTCCACCTAGGAGCTAATACACAGAAGTTAAGGGTTAAAAAATAATTTTTTTTTAAACTGCACAAAGACCTTTGGAAAACCCTGCCTCAGATAATTATGGCAAATGGATGATGAACTAGGACCAGATAGAACAGATGGAGGAGAATGAGCTGGATGGCTTTTGAAAAAGTGCTCCAGTACTAACAAGGAAATCTTTGGAAAGTCTCTTGGACAAAAAAATATAAGTAGAAAGAAAAATTAGGGCTCAAAATAGATGCCTGTCGGCATGATTGGAAGAGGGTTAAACTTTATCATCTGATGCTGCCTGGTACCATGCTGGTGCAGAACTTCATCATCTCACACCTGGACTAAGGTAAATAGGTCCACCCTCCACTCAGCTGTCAGACTGGTCTTCCTAAAACACAAATTTGACCATCTCTCACTTCTGTTCAATCAACTCTAAGAACTTCCTATTCTTGATATTTGATATTATTTGATACCTTCAGGATCAAACCTAAAAACTTCTATTTAGCATTCAGAGTCCTTCACAACCTGGCCTCTACCTACATTCACAATCCTTTTATACCTACTGAATACCCTCAGATCCAGTGACACCAACCTCCTTTTGTTCCTTGCACAAGACTCTCCATACCCACCACGTCAGAAATTCTCTCCCTCCTCCTCTTCTCTCCAGGAGTCCCTGGTTTCATTCAAGCCCTAAATAAAACCCAAGAAGCCATTCCCAATCCTCCTTAATGCTAGCGCCTTCCCTTTTATATATTATCTCTCATTATCTTGTCTATTTGCATGTTGTCTCCCCATCAGACAATTAAGTTCCTTGAGAGCAGGCACTTTTTGCCTTTACTTTCATCCTCAATGCTTAACACAGTGCCTAGTATACAGTAGGCACTTAATAAATGCTTGACTGACATTGATGACCACATAGAATTTACTTGGTCAGCTCAGCCTCCTTTACACAGTTTAAAAAAAAAAATCTAAGATCAAAAAACTAGCTTAGATGCAAATGGGGAAAAAATGGTGGTTTTGTTGGGGACCGGGGAGGAGGGTGTGGATTGTAAGTGAGTATGAGTCAATACGCAAAAAGCGATTGCAATCTAGACTTCATTAACGGAAATTTAATTTCCAGGAATAGGGAAGTGACGGTCCTCTCCTCAGGCAGCCCTGGTCAGCACACATCTGGAGTCTTCTGTTCATTTCCAGGCACCACGTCTGAGGAAGGAAATTGATCCGTCCCAACGAGGGCAGCCAGGAAGGGGCCGGACCTTGAATTCACACTATCCGAGGGATTTGTGAAAAGAGCCGGGGATGTCGAGTGTGGAGGGGCAGGGTAGCTGCCTTCTAGTATTTGAAGAGCTATCTAGTGTTCCAGAGGGCAAAGAGTGGAGACTTCAGAGACTTACTTAAGCTGGCAGTCCGTAAAAGCTTCCGAACAGTAAGAGCTGTCCAGACGCGGAAGGAGTAGTGGGCTCTCCCTCTCTGGGGGGCTTTCAAGCCAAGGCTGAGGGGACTCTCTGCGGGCACAGATTCGTTGCTAGATTCCCTCTGATCTCTCTTCTGCCTCTGAAATGCTGGGCTTCTGTCATCGGCTGCTTTTCTTACCCCGTTTCACAAAGTGAAAAGTCTTACAAAATATCAACGCTGAACTTGTCATTTTCTTCATGAAAAGACTTTTGTTTTGGTGGAAGCCTTTCTGAGGAAGCTCCCTCTCCCCCCTAGCATTTCCATCCTTAAGATCCTCTGTCGAAGACATTTTCCGCGGAGACACGACGCCTTGGCTTTCACTTTTAGCTTTCTCCTCCTTCTCCTCCACCCCCCAGTCTTATCTGAAGCTCTTTCAGTAGCCCATGTGAACTGGGGAAGGAAGGGGGGGGGCTGTTGTTTCTTGGGAACTGAGTGAAAGTCTGAATTAGTGTGGAAGATACATGTTTTCCTGTCAAGCGTTTATTAAGAGAGAGATGACCTCAATTTGGGCTGATAGGAACTTAGGTGACAAATAATAATGCAAGTGAAAGCATCCGCGGTGGGGATGCTGTTGAGTCAAGCCGGTGTTTTGTAGCTGAATCATAGAGCTGGAAATGACCTTGAGAGGTTGCCTGGGCCAGCCCCGCACCTGAGGACGGCTCTACATCCAAATCATCCAGCCCAGGACCAAAATGTGTCAGCCTCATTTTTCAAGTCCTCCCAGGGGCTGCCAGCCTCCTCTGAACACATTGTCCAGTCCCTTAAGCTTCAGCCTGCTCCCACACCCAGACTGCCCTCCTCTTTCCCAGAACTACCTCAATGAAGTTTCAAGAACTTCTCCGTTCCACCAACTTTGTTTCTTCTTGAGTCTTGGGCAGACTTTCCTATCAGCTGTCTGAAAGGAGTGTAAGAGTGTGATCTAGACTGGGCATCCTTGAGTCCACTCATTTTACAGATGAGGAAACCCATGTCCAGAGAGTATAAGTAACTTGCCTGGGGTCACACAGCTGATAAGTATATGCAGCAGGATTCAAACTCAGTTCTTTCTAATATCAAATCCAGCCCTTTATCCACCTACAGTAGTCACTGTTTGGGGTGAGAGCAGGGATCATTGGAGTAACCAAAGGGCAGAATGCTTTCTCTCAGGTGACACTTGGGGAGCCCTGTGACTTCAAAGTGACTTGGGTGTAAAGGGTCATGGACAAACTAACTCTTAGGAGCAGTGGTCCTATGGGAATCTAGGGACATGGTGAACGCTCATTGAGGACCTTAGGGAGAATCTGTGGTGGTTGTTCACTTTCTATGATGGCCCAAGGAGTTGTGTGAGTTACACAGGGACTATCAGTATATCTGACGACCTCAAGGAGCAATGGGAAACCATGTTGACCAGGAGATAGAATGATCATTTTCTATCTGCAGTGGCCCAGGGAACTGTGGAAGTCCCTCAGTGGATCGGGGACACCCTGTCTGGTGTCCCTGTGGAAAAGTGTGACTGATGGCACCAGGGAAGCAGAGGAAGCCATGGGATAGAATGTCCACAAACATCTATGGAGTCCCTGGGGTACAATGTGATGTTCACAGTAGTCCAAGGACAAAGTGACCACTAACTGTTCATCACAAGGAGCAGTATGATTTCCCATAAGGCTCCACGGACAGGATAGCCATTCAGCATCTAGTAACCTCAGAGGAGAGCAGTATATAGCACCTATGTTGGCCTGGAAGGGAGGTGGTCACTCATTATCTGGTGTTTGGAGAGAGCCGTGTGAACTCCACAGTGACTCAGAACCATTCACTATGTAGTGTCCCTCCAGAAGCAGCACCAACAATACAGTCCCAAAGTGACCAAGGGTCATTATGGCCACTCATTGGCTGATGTCCTTGGGAAGCAATAGATACAATATAAATGACCAACAGGAGCAGAGTGATCCCCATAGTGATTTCCTATCTGGTGACCTCTCTGGTCTTTAGTTTCATCTTCTGAAAAAGGAAAGAGTTGAAAGATATTTCCAAGATCCTTTATGATTCCATATGGTGGAGGCCATATTTTTCTTGCTTATTGAGGAGACTGGCATGTGGTACCAAATTAAAAGCCCTCCTGAAGTCTTGGTAGATTACATTTATTGCTTCTGTCCTTATCTACATGACCTGTCACTTTATTAGAGAAGGAAATTAAATTAACTTTGAGTAATTTGTTCTTCAGAGTGCTGGGCTAGATACTACCCATTCGTTCTCTAGAGGTTTTCTAGGGAGTTCTTCATTGGTTTCAGGGGAAGCCAGGTAGCTCAGCACATGGAGAGCCAGGACAGAGATGGGAGTACAAATCTGATCTCCAACATTTCCTAGCTGTGTGATCCTGAGCAAGTCACTTAACTCCCATTGTTTCATCCTCATCACTCTTCTGACTTGGAACTAACACACAGTACTGAATCTAAGACAGAAGGTAAGAGTTTATTTTTTTTTAAGTTCATTGCTTTGTTCTAGGAGATGTTCAGGTACTAAAATTAAACCCCATGTGCCATGATGACTAGACTCTGCTGATCCTTCTTTTCTTCCTTAGATGTGACTGTTAATGCTCAATTTATACAAGCTTCAACAAGGGAAGGCAACATGCCATCATGGAAAGAGCAGTGGGGAATTTGTCAACCGAATTTTTTTAATCCAGTTTTGAATCCAGTCTCTCTTACTCCCTGCCACAGAATATGTGAATCCAGGACTTCTTGACTCCAAGTTCAGCACTTTATGCATCATGTTGTTTCTAGAACCCTAAGGTAGCATTTTCTGCGATTGCCCCAGGGAGCAAAGAGATTGTTTCAGATATATTAACAATAACCTCAAGTCAGCTTGATATAATGGATAGAAAACTGTCTTTAAAGCCAAGAAGGTCTGAGTCCCTGGGCTACCTCTGACCCATACTGGCTGAGTGATCTGGGCAAGTCACTCTCAGGGTTCTGGGCTAGATAACTCTAAGACCAAAAGTGGCAGAGAGAGAGAGAGAGAGAGAGAGAGAGAGAGAGAGAGAGAGAGAGAGAGCGAGAGAGANAGAGAGAGAGAGAGAGAGAGAGAGAGAGAGAGAGAGAGAGAGAGAGACAGAGAGACAGAGAGACAGAGAGAGAGAGAGAGAGAGAAAGAAAGAAAGAAAGAAAGAAAGAAAGAAAGAAAGAAAGAAAGAAAGAAAGAAAGAAAGAAAGAAAGAAAGTACTGCCCGAATTAGCAGAGGGGGTTTCCTCACTGGGGATTTCCCTGTACCAAGGGAGTCACAAATCTAATCCCTTTCTTTATCCTCAACAATGACCCCTTGAGTTATGGAGGGAGGATATTCTATGTGCTCTTCCCTGGATGAAGACAGGATATAACATATATTCTTGAGGATAAAGGAGATTGAACTTGTGTTTTTCTCTTCTCCTGCATATTAAAAACCTTCCTCACCTCCAACATACACAAACATATGTATAGTGAAGTCAACAGAGGTTCTCCATGATATGGGTACTCCACATTGTCAGTGAAGATGTTGAGTATTCATAGGTGAGACCGATTGATGCCTCTTTTGGTTGATCTGAGACATCACACTCCCAAATGAAAGTTCATTCTTTGTATGTTGTCTGGTATATCATTATCCAAATAACTATTCTGATTTCTATTTGCTACCTGCTTAGATATGAATTCACTATTTGTGATTTTTTGTGTGTGTGTAATGACAATCTGGTAGGAAGAGGTAAAGCCTTTAGATATAAACTTAGAGTATTCATTCTTCTTTAAAGTATAGTGAACAGGAAAGTTGTTTGAAACTAAGAAAAACAATGATTCTTTTAGACCAGCAATATTTAGTGGGGTTGGGGCATAGATAGATGTAATTCTAGCCTCGTACCCCCCCCCTCTCTCAGAGATAATGCTACATCAAGACCCATAGCCCCATCTCTGGCTGTACTCCAGGCAGGAATCAAAGCCTTTCTTGGAATGAGGTGGTCATGATTCCTGTGACATATATTCGCACTTCTCTCATTTAGATAATCCATGTGAACATATATAAAACCTACATGGACAATACACATCTGGATTTTTGGATAGCTCTAATAGTTAGAAGATTTTTCTTGACATTAAGCCTAAATTTGCCTTTTCCCAACTTGTCTAAGGGCAGAAGGTAGTGACTCCTACCATCCCCTCTACCTACCCAAATCTTGCACCTGACAATTCTCTAGATACTCAAAAAGAATAATCTTATCCTGAAACCCTCCCTTCTCTTCTTTAAGGGACCATCCCTAAAATGCTCAACTAGTCTTTACATGCCATGAACTTTAGGTTCTTCACCATCTTAGCAGTCTTCCCTTGGATGCCCTCTACCTATCAAAGACCTTCTTAAAATGTGGCTTCAATTCATTTCAAAAACCCATCTTAAATGTCTGTAAAGTACAAGTTATTATAATAGATAAGAGGATGAAAGGATAAGGGAAAAAATCCTTGCCCCCACCCTGGAAGAGATTACTATCTAATAATGGGGACTTAAATATACAAATAAGTATCATGCAAGATATATCACTGGGGCAAAAGAGAGATCTAGACAAATTGGGAAAATTTGAAGAGAGGGAGAACACTATCAGGTGAAAGAATCAGAGTAGGTTTCATAGAGGATGTAATATCTAAGCTGAACCTTGAATAGGGCTTGTGTGGTAAATGTTTAACAATGATCTCTCCAAAAAACCAAGTCTAATCTTTATTATTAACATTTTATCTATCATTTTTTAACTGGAGACAATGAATAAAACAATAAGTCCAGCCCTCACTTGTAGCCTTGGCCAATTTCTGAGGAATAAAAGCTCACATTGAAAATTTAACCATCATCTATCTAGAGTTGTTGTTAATAGGATCCAGAACACTCCTGGGACTTTTATAAGAAAAGATGAGAATGGAGTTCATTTAGAAGTGAGAGATAACCAGTATGAATATAATAAGGTAGGGGAGATAAAACAAAGAATTCTAAGAACAAGCTGACCAGTATGGCCTGAAGAAAAAGAATATGAAAAAAACATAATGGGAAATGAGGCAGGAAAGGTCAGAAAGACAGAAGTCAAACTAAGGAGAATACATTTTATTTTATGGACACTAGGGAGCCACTGATGGTTTCTGAGCAGGGGTTGGTGGTGAAAAATAGTCAATATAGCATAAATTGCCACAGATTTTATAATTGTGTTTCAGTTTAACTCTGAACAGTGTTTTTCAGGAAAAGGAAGGCTGGTAGTTCTGTTTTAACCATTTGGCAACATGGGTTTGGTTATCAGTTTTGTAAAGTCCATTAGTATTAAGTTCAGCTGACTTTTCAATTTAGCAGGAAGTGGTTTTTTGTGACAAAATAGGAGCCCGGGGGGTCCTGGCACCTTTGCCAGCTCATCCCTTCATTATTCTTTTTTCCTGAGATGTATAATGTCATCAGCCAGAGCAGGAAGGAACTTGGACCTTGTCTCTGGGTGGCAGGAACCAGAGCTAGCAAAGGCTGAGTGGAGGGAAAGGGCAGTGTCCTGGCCCCCCGGATTTTGTCAGAAGCTTAATTAACAAAGACAAGGGATACATTGGACAATTCCAGTTTCCCCTCTCCTTGGAGACTAACTGAGCATACTTATCACCTGGGCAGAAAGCTCCCTGGGACTGGTACTAAGATGCTAATAGGTTACCTATTCCAGGTGACATATTTGCATTTAAATAGGGGCCTTCTTGGGACAATGCCTTAACCTTCAAAGGAATGTGGCCTTCTTGGGATTCCTGACAGCCTTGGAAAAGAGAGGGAAGATAGCAACCTTTCTCTTGCTTCCTTGTGGTGTTTCTGAAACATTGATCCCCGCCTCCCCCCCATTGCCCTGGCTTCTGCTGAAATTAATTTCACATTAACTTCTTTAAATTAAATTTTTGAATATGTGTCCTTTTCAGTTTCTAAAAATCTCCTCTTGACCTTAAAAAGCTGCTGGATAGCTGCCATATAAGCCCAAACTCAACCGAAGGTAAGCTCCTTGAAAATAGGAACTATTTCCTTTTGGTTTGTTTGTTTGTTTCCTTGTTTTTGATCCATGTACCTCTACTACCTAAAATAATAAATAAGATTATAATTAAATATGATAAAAATAAATCAAAGTAACTAATAAATAAAATATAATAATAAAAATTTTTAAATCTTTTTTTACATCAGTATTATTATATAGTTTCAAGTCATGGAAAACATGAAGTTTCCAAAGAAATTAAATTTCTAGGCACATCTTGGGAGGAGCAATAGAGGAATATATATATATGTATGTATATGTATATAGTGGGCACCTTTAATAAATAAAGCATTACAGATGGGAAATTACACTGAAGTCATTTATATGAAAGATCAATAACTAATCAATCAATAAGTATATATTAGGGGCAGCTGGGTAGCTCAGTGGATTGAGAGCTATACCTATAGACCAGAAGACCTGGGTTCAAATTTGACCTCAGACACTTCCTAGCTGGGTGAACCTGGGCAAGTCACTTAACCCCCATTGTCTAACCCTTACCACTCTTCTGCCTTGGAACCAATACACAGTAAGGGTCAAAAAAAAGTTTTTTAATTAAAAAAAAAAAAGTATTTACTAAGGGCCTACTATGTACCACACACTGTGCTAGGCACTGGAGATACAAGTGCAAAGATCCTGTGAGAATTTAACACTAGACTGCACCCCTTTTCTTTTTCTGGGTACCTTAAGACTGATTTTAAAGCTTAAAAGGGGAAAGTTGAATTTGAAAATAGCCCATTCTTTGATTGAATTAGGTTGCAATTCAGCCCCACCCTTTGATTGAATTAAGAACAAAGCCTGGTGTTATCCATCAACAAACTAATTAAGGTAGGGTGGGGTGGAGTGGGGGG
>NC_058130.1:38098894-38114490 GCF_016433145.1 Gracilinanus agilis | reverse complement strand
CCCCAGAGCCTGAGACTGAATAAGAGCTTAATGATGCCTGATGACTGATCTCTGTCTAACTGCATTGTCTGCAGATCTGATTAAGTCCTCTTTTGGGGGCAACTAGCTGGTCTCAGTACATAGAGTAATGGTTCTGAAGTCAGGAAGACCTGAGTTCAAATGTGACCTCAGACACTTCCCAGCTATGTGACCCTGGACAAGTCACTTGACCCCCATTGCCTAGCCCTTACCACTCTTCTGCCTTGGAACCAATACACAGTATTGATTCTAAGACAGAAGGTAAGGGTTTAAATTTTTTTTTTTTTAAAGAGAGGGAAATCCAATGCCTTCGTAACTTGTTTTGGAATTTATAATGTTAAAGAGCTTCCTGAGATACTGAAAGGTTAAAAGACTTATCCAGGGCCACACACAGCCAGGAGGTCATAGTCACATCTTGTCCTCAGAGCTCCTCCACCATCAGCAGCCTCATAAACTTAGGGGTTTCTAGCTGACTCTGCTTGGAAAGACCAGTTCAATCAATGGTTCCCCAGCTCAGTTCCTTCTGTCCTATTCCCCTAAATATCTCAACTAACTGTAGGCTACATGGAACCCCTAATCCACTCAGTCAACAAGTTCTTTATTAAGCCCTTATAATGTGGAACCCGAGAGGTAACTATCCCAAACTGGAAATTATAGAAAATTGTCAATATGCATCAGTGAAGGGAATTTCTCTTCCAGGAGCACTCTCTCAGTAGAATTAAAGCATCCTAGATTTCAAGAGAGGTACCAGATTTCTCTTTCCTTTCACCCTGGTCTCCTTGGGCAAGTATAGATAGTATTAGCACTGAGAATATGGAATATATGCCTTTTCTCTTCTTCTCAGGAGCCAAAATAAAACTTCAAAGAAACTGGAGAGGTTCAGGGAGCTTCAGAACCCTCCTGCAGGGTCAATTAGCACCTGTAAATGTTGATCTAAGCAATTACTTGATGGCTACTTCATTAAGTATGTACTTAAATTCTCCAGAGAACTTATTAGTTCTCTGAACAAGGGCTTTTTTTTTTTAATTGTTTCTTTTCTTCCTTTATAGACCTACCCTGAGGAAGGGTATAGAAGTTTCTGTAAAGGCTATCCCAATGGAACTCATGGCTCTGGCCAACTCCTCTAAGATTGAAAGCAGTCTCTCTCCCACCCCCCCACCCCCCAAAATCAATCTCTCTCTCTCTCTCTCTGCCTTCCAGGCTCAGGGCTCTGAAGGACCCATTGGGCTAAGTTTTGAGAGGCTCCTCACCTGATTGACCACAGAGTGATGTGTGCGTATGGAGAACCCATGGCAGTAATACTATAATCTGTGACAAATGACAAATGATGCAATGGATAGAGTGCTGGACCTAGAGTAGGTAAGACTTAAGTTCAAATCTAGCCTCAGATACTTCCTCTCTCTCTCTCTCTCTCTCTCTCTCTCTCTCTCTCTCTCTCTCTCTCTCTCTCTCTCTCTCTCCCTCTCTCTCTCTCTCTCTCTCTTTCTCCCTGCAAATCACTTAAGCTCAGTTCCCTTAATTGCAATTTACAGAATAACACCTAATTCTTGGGATTGTTGTGAGAATCAAATGAGATATTTGTAAAAAACAAAAACAAAAACTGGACAGGGGGCAGCTGGGTAGTTCAGTGGATGGAGAGCCAGGCCTAGAGGTCCTGGGTTCAAATCTGACCTCAATTACTTCCTGTGATCCTGGGCAAGTCACTTAACTCCCATTGCCTAGCCCTTACCACTCTTCTGCCTTGGAGCCAATAAACACTATCATCAATTCTAAGACAGAAGATAAGATTAAAAAAAAAAAAAAAAAGAAGTACATAGCACAGTGACTACACATAGTGGGTGCTATACAAATTCTTATTTTCTTCCTGCCCAGGCACTTGGTAAACCTCAAAGCACCATATAAATGTTAGCTATTATTATGAAGATTCGGAACTAGTAGAACTCAATCTTTATAAGAGAAGTTGCCAAACCTCCCAAAGCTCCTCAGTGGGAATATGGCTGTTCCATTCTGCAAGACTGGCTGAATTCCTGGAGAAAAGGCAAAGGAATGGAGAGGCTTAGGAGTTCAACTGCCATGGAGCCAGGGAGAGCTGCCAATAAAATGGGAGTTAACTGTGTGGCATCATTTAATGTTTGTGCCCCTTTTAATGAGGATTCAAAGATGATGGGGATTGATTGTCCATCCGATTCCTTCCCTTCTCTTGTGGAGGCATGAAGTACTCCACTATCCACCAACACAGGAGAAAGCCTCCATAAAGGGAATGTTTGTCTTCAAGGTGATTTTTATGACCTGCTGGGGGTGGGACAGACCTAGATCCCAGACCCTGTCAAAGTCATCTTTCTCTCCCATCATTTTTGACCACCTCCTCTGCATGCTTGGCAGCCAACAGCTTTTTCTCAGCTGCCTGAAAGTTCAGATTTTTCTCTCAGTGCTTTCCCTGATTCTGCATCCAATCTCTGCCTCTATGGAACCAGCATTGAGTGAATGAATGAATGAATGAATAGGCATTCATGAATCACTTCGATCTGTCAGGTAGTGTCCTGGGGCATTGCTGGAGCAGTTTCTCCTCTAATACTTATAGTAAGCCATGACATGGCTTCTGTTCTCAGATGGGAAGTTGCCTCTTCTTTTGCTAGTAGTAGTAATAATAGTGATAATACTAGTAATGTCTGCTTGATAGAGTGGATAGAGAGCTAATCTGGCAACCAGGAAGACCTGTATTCAGATTTTGCCTCTGACACCTACTGGCTCCTTAATTGAGGTAAGAAAAATCCAAATGAAGTCATGAAGAGTGGGATGGGCTTGAAATGACTGAATAGCAACAACAGCAAACATCATTTAATACCTCACTTGCCGCAGGCAACTCTCTAGGATCATACTTTTCTGCACTGGTCCAGGAAATTCTTCATCTTTGGCAGGTATCCCTTATGCAGATGAAATGACAAGTCCAACCCAAAATGATGATGATGAAGATGAAGATGATGGTGGTGCTTTAAAAGTTCATGAAACACTTTAAACCCTTTCTCTCATATGATTTTAAAAATTCAGCTACTTATACAGTGTAACCACCCATATTCAGGTCATCTTGGGATGTGGGATTCCCTTCCCACCAGAAAGGTGGACCACAGTCCATCATAGCTGACTCTTATCCATGTCCCCCCATAAATGCTCTACAGGGATATGTAGTATCTAAGGCAGGATGTAAACCCGGGTCTCTTGCCTCAGATCCAGGGGAAATCATGGTACCACATCACCTCACGATGGAATCAAGCTTCCTTTACTTTGATTCACATTTTATTATACAGGGACTTGCTTTCTTCTTTTAGTTCTGTGCTTTGGTATTTTCTCCCCAACGAGAAGGGATTCTCCTTGAAGGCAGGGGTCACATCCTCATCGTTTGTGTATTTTTCAGAACACCCACAGACACTGCATTATCTATATGGTTGGTATTTAATACAAGTGTTTTTCTTGCTTTTTTTTTTTTCTGGAGTGGTTTTGAGTTTGTTTCCCCACCTCCCCCACCCCTTTAATAACTCTTATCTTCCATCTTTTCTTTTTTTCTTAAACCCTTGCCTTCCATCTTACAAGCAATACTGTGTATTGATTCTGGTTCCAACGCAGAAGAGTGGTAAGAGCTAGTTGACTTGCTCAGGGTCACACAGCAAGAAGTGTCTGAGGTCAGATTTGAACCCTTACCTCTCCAGGTCTGGCTCTATCCACTGAACCACCTAGCTACCCCCTAATCAGTGATGGGCAATTTTTTTTTTAATTTAAATATTTTATTTTTTTTAGAAAAATTTTCCATGGTTACATGATTCTTGTTTTTACTTTCCCCTTCACCACTACCCCCATATCCAACTCACATTTCCACTGGTTTTAACATGTGTGATCAATCAAGACTTATTGACATATTATGGATAGTTGCATTGGTGTGGTCGTTTTGGGTCTCCATCCCCAACCATGTCTGCATCAACAATGGGCAAACTTTTTAAAGAGGGGGCCAAAGGAAAAGAAATGCTCCTCTGTCAGTCTGTTTCTAAGGCAACTCTTTAGAAGTTTCATTAGATTGTATCCTACTCATTGTATTCATCAGATTAGGAATAATGTAGGGCTGCCCAATAGAACATTTCTGGAGGCTGCATCCTGGTTTGCCCATCCCTGCCCTAGATCGTTAATTTAGACCTTGGTGGTTCCTCCTTTCCTCTCCAGGCTCTCTCTGCCCTACCGGAGACAATCCACTCCTCTAACAGCCTCCAATTCCTTCTAGTAAAACCGTTTAAAGGTTGTTTTTCTACATTAGAATGTAAGCTCCTTGAGGGCAGGCATTCTTTTTTTTTTTTTTTTTTTTTTTTTTTCTGCTTGTATATTTATTCCCAGCATTTAGCACCAGGCCAGGCACACCATAAAGGCTTAATAAATAATAATTGATTTGTTCTCTAGTATCCTCTTTCCTGAATTCCTCTGCTTCTGCCTGTCTCTCCCCCAATCCTCTAACCCGAAGCTTCTGCAGAATTCCAGGGCAAACGCTCCCACTGGAAGACCCTAAGGGCGGAGGTTCCAACGACGTCCCGCTTCCTCTTCTGGACACCAGTTGGAGCTCCCTTTCCCCTGGCTGGGCTCCCAGCCCAGTCCTGCCTTAGGAGATCAGTTCATAGCCCCGGGGTGCTAGCTGATACTTTCCTCCCCAGGACGGGAGCCTCTCCTGCCCCGGAACTTTCTCCATCCCCAGAAGCCTGGGAAGGACCAGAAGGTTTAGCGCTGGCTCCCAACTCCTAAGCGTGAAATAAACGAACATTTAAAGCGGAACCTCTGAAACCCCAAACGTGGATGCTCCAGAGAAAGCTGCTCTCTTTGCACTTGAGAGAAGCAGAATGGCTTTTCTATGCTTGCTAGATGGTTAACGGGAATCCTTTAGTCCTCAAGTCCCGCGGGGATAAGATGCTGAAGTTAAT
This sequence comes from Gracilinanus agilis, assembly GCF_016433145.1. Lineage (NCBI taxonomy): Eukaryota > Metazoa > Chordata > Mammalia > Didelphimorphia > Didelphidae > Gracilinanus > Gracilinanus agilis. The sequence goes on along the minus strand of NC_058130.1, from coordinate 38,109,520 downwards.
ATTTATATTTGGCATCCAACTCGGTGCCTAAATAACGCCTCTGACTCCTTTTGCTTTGTTTTAGCTCAGTACAGTTTAAACAGCCATCCCAGGTGCAGATCCACTCTGAGGACCTTTGCTCCCCAGGGTGGTGCAATCCAGATGTTCTGCAGGGGTGATGAACTTGGGTTGAGTGTGTGTGTGTGTGTGTGTGTGTGTGTGTGCAACTCGCGCCCTGGCGGAGAGCTGTTCCCTACCCTCTGTTCCAGAGGGAGACATGGACAGTAGATTTGGACTTGGTCCCATTTTCATAGCCAGAGTCCAGAAACAGTAGCAGCTGCAGTTGCTACTAGGGATGAGGGATCATTCAGTTGGGAATTAAATGGTTCGGGAGTAGGCAGTGGGGAAAAAAAAAAGGAGGGGAAGGTTTGAATATGTTTAGCAGTCCATGCTTGGATTACATCAAGGAATTCTGCAGCCTTAAAAAAAGAAAAAAGAAAAAAAAAGATTATTAATGGAAGCCCTGACTAAAGGGGCATGTGTGACCAAATCAGTCTCAAAAGTGACTGCTTTATTTTATTAAAGAAGGCTCTGCAGAATTGGATTGTACAAACAGGTTGTACAAATCCTCCTCTTCCTTCAAAATGCACATATAGCAAGGTTGTAGTTTGTGTATTTGACGCAAAGGACATATGTTCATTTTGTTGGAAATATGTTAGGGGGGAAAAAGTCCAAATAGAAATAAGATGCTTGCATATGAGCAAACACTCCAAAAACTGTTACACATTTCTAATTTAAAGAATCCCACTTTAGCATCACCCATCAATGATGAAGAGAAAGCCTTTTCATTCACAGATTGTGGGATCCTACTGATGGCTTCCATAGGGATTAAAAGAGACTCTTGAAACAAACAAAAAAAAAATTTAAGAAGTTATGTCATGATTTTTTTTAAACCCTTAACTTCTGTGTATTGGCTCCTTGGTGGAAGAGTGGTAAGGGTAGGTATCTTATGATATTTTAATGAAGGAGTTCTCAAACTTTTTAATCGCAGGTCTTCTTAAAATTCTTAAAATGAAGCAGTAAGGGGGCAGATGGGTAGCTCAGTGGATTGAGAGTCAGGCCTAGAGATGGGAGGTCCTAGGTTCAAATCTGGCCTCAGACACTTCCCAGCTATGTGACCCTGGGCAAGTCACTTGACCCCCATTGCCCACCCTTACCACAGAAGTTAAGGGTTTAAAAAAATAAAAATAAAATAAAATAAAAATAAAAATGAAGCAGTAAGATGGCACAATGAATAGTGTTAGATCTGGAAGTCAGGAAAACTTGAGTTCAAATCTAGCTTCAGACACTAGCTCTGTAACTGGTCAAGTCGCTTAATCTCCTTTTTTTTTTTTTTTTCTTAACTGTAAAATAGAGATAATAATAGTATCTATCTGCCACTCATAGGGGGACAGTTCTCATCCCAGAGCAGATATCTGCCAGGGTTGTTGTGAGGAGCAAAAGAGAAAATACTTATAAAGTGTTTGGCACATTGCAGGTATTTAATAAATATTTATTCTCATCCCTTAAAAATTACTGAGGATCCCAGAGAGCCTTTGTTTATGGAGGCTTATATATATATTAAAATATACATATATGTACATATGTGTATTTACCACATTAGAAATTAAAACTGTTTAAAATATTTATTTGTTTAAAAAATAATAAGCCCAGTATATGTTACCATAAATATTACATTTTAATGGAAATGAATAACCATATTTTCCATACAGAGAAATTTAGTGAGAAGAATGGCATTGCTTCCCATATTTCTGTAAATCTCTTCAATGTTTAGCTTAATAGAAGACAACTGGATTCTCCTATCTGCTTCTGCATCAATCTGTTATGATATGTTGTTTTGCTTGAAATATTTAAAGAAAATTCAGCCTCACCATATAAATGTTTAGAAAAGAGAGGAATATGTTCATAGACAAATAATTTCTTAGTATTGTTATTTTAAAATTCTTATTTATTTATTTGTTCATTCATTCATTCATTCATTTATTTGTTTATAAAACCTTTACCTTCTACCTTAGAATCAATATTGTGTATTGGTTCCAAGGCAGAAGTGGTAAGGGCTAGGCAATGGGGCTTAAGTGACTTCTCTAGGGTCACCCAGCTAGGATGTGTCTGAGTACAGATTTGAATCCAGGACCTCCCCTCTCAATCCACTGAGCCTCCTAGCTGCCCCCTCTTAGTATTGTTATGAAAATACATTTGACCTTGGATGCTCCTTTAAAGGGTCTTAAGGACCAAACTCTGAGAACTGCTGGTTTAGTGGAAAGATGTCTCTACTGAGAGACTGAAAGCTTGAGGTCTTGCCCTGGTTTTCTCATTAACTTGTATAACCTTTCGAAGTCTCTGAAATTATCAGGATCTCAGTTCTTTTTCTACAAACTGAAGAAGGTAGTAGAATCACAGAATTGAAGGGTTGGGACGGACAGCAGAAATCATTTAGTCCAGCCCCTCCCCAAAGCAGGAATTCCATCCACAACAGCCAGCTGGGCAAGTAGTCAAGCAATCTCTGTTGGAAGACTTTTAGTGACTGGAAACTGACCACCCCACCAAGGAAGTCCACTGCACTTTGAGAAAACTGTCATTTTGGGGACCTTTTTAAATCTGAGCAAAAACTTCCTCTCTGTTCTGCCTTTCATAGGTTCGATTGGATTATCTCGTGCAAATTTCAGCTCTAAAATTCTACAATTAAACTTTGGTCAGTTTAGTATTTATAATTAAATGATAAAAAACAAACATGGGCATTCTTCACCCCATTAGTGCCAGGATTTTGAGATGGAGGTCAACCCCTGGCTTCACATATTAGATTCCACTTATTAGAAGTTGGATATATCACAACTTCTCTGGGCTTCTTCAGTTTTACTCATCTCTAAAATGAAGGGGTTGGACTAGATGGCCTTCAAGATCCATTACGACTTTAATTCTCTAAGCCTATATTTAGATGAGGGATTGGTCAGTTTTGAATCTATGGTGAAGGCTGGCTAGTAACTGTTGGAAAGGCATAACAGATTTATGTTGACATATAAGCAACCCATCTTTTAGAAATCTCTAATTAAAGAAACCAAACCAAACCTGTTATTTATTTATTTTTGAAAAACAAACCCCTTTAAAACAGGAAATTGAAAAGAGATGAGTGAAGATGAGGAAGCATGTAAGGAGAGAAGAAAATGTATATTCTTCAATTGCCGAAGGCTGACTTTTTACTAATTGTCCTAATAAAAATCACATGTGTTTAACACTTTCCAAAGATGTCATTTATTGTATTCTTACACTAGCTCTAGGAGGTAGGCAAGGTATGAATATTATACTTATTTGATAGATGAGTCAGATGTCACTGACTTGAGCAAGTACACCTAGCTAATATTTGTTAGAGCCTGAACCCAAACCCAGGTCTTCTGAATCCATATCCTGGGTGTTCCCTCCTAACCCCCCACTAATATCTTAAATCCTCGAATTGAAATAGTGGCTAAATTCCTAGAGATCAAAGGTATGGCAGTCTGTGCTGTAGTAGTCTCCAGTCCTCCTCATTTGGGTCTGAAAGGGTGGTTTCCAGTTTCAAAAAAAGAAGAAGAAAGAAGAAGAAGAAAGAAGAAGAAGGAAGAAGAAGAAGAAGAAGGAGGAGAAGAAGAAGGAGAAGAAGGAGAAGGAGAAGGAGAAGAAGAAGAAGAAGAAGAAGAAGAAGAAGAAGAAGAAGAAGAAGGTGTGCATTAGAGGGAATCTCCTAGAGTGTTTTTCCATTATCCTGAAAGTCAAGATTTTAAAGGTATTCTAACCTGTGCAGGTCCTGTGGAAGAATATTCCTTAGAATCAGTCATCAAATTTCTAAGTTAACTCTTAGAAATTGTTTAGTCCAACCCATACCTGGGGGAAAAAATTCCCTCTACAACAAAAAACACCCCCCTTCTCCCTCGAAGTGGCTGTTCAGTGTTTGCTTGAGGAAACCTCTGAAAGCAGGAAGACTTGAAATTAGAAGTTCTTAAATTTTTTTAAATTTTACATTATTTTTTTCTTTTTTCTTTTTTCTATTTAATAATTTTTATTTTTTAGAAAAGTTAACATGGTTACATGATTCATGCTCTTACTTTCCCCTTCACCACCCCCCCATAGCCAATGTTAATTTTACATTATGAACCCCTTTGGCAGTCTGGGGAACCCTATAAACTTCTTGAAGAAAGTTTTTGTTTTAAAGCCTTCCCTTTCATCTTAGAATCCGATACTAGGTATTGGTTCTAAGGCAGAAGAGTGGTAAGGGTTAGGAAATGGGGGGGGGGTGTCAAGTGACTTGCCTGGCTCACACAGCTTGGAAGTATCTGAGGCCAAATTTGAACCCAGGATCTCCAAACTCAAGGCCTGACTTGCAATCCACTGAGCCACCCAGCTGCCCCTGAATAGTTTTTAAATTTGATAAATACAATACAGAGGATTGCAAAGGAAACTAGTTACATTGGAACACAAATTTATAAATTTTTAAAAAATTTAGGAACACAAATTTAGAAATTAAAAAAAAATTTATAGACCCTAATTAAGAAATGTTTTTAACTGGCAGAAGTTTTTCCTTATGTAAAGAGAGTTGATCAGTACGCTGAGCAATCAGCTAAGCTCTCCAATCACCTGCAAGAACTTTTAAGGCGATGGGACTTTGAGGTATTTGAGGGGCAAGGCATGCCCACTGACTCTCCGGATGATTAGCTAGGGCTCTTTGGAGGATGAACCCTTGTTGAAGGAGCTATTCCTTTTCCATGGCCAGTAAAAAAAGTCATTATAAGTTTGGTGTTTGGTCCTTTTTTGCCTTCCCATGTTTAGAGGGTGTAATAAAATATGGTGGACTGGATCTATGTTCTGGGTGGGGGAAAGATTTGGCATACACAGAGATCACCATTTATCCTGAAGGGCATCTCCTCAGAGGAAATTTGATTGGTTCTTTATCCCATCCCTGGGTCAGAGGTGGGACTTGCATATCAGGTCAGCTCTGAACTTCTGCCATATTTCCTTCCAGTCACATAGTTCACTATCTTTCAGGTCATTACACCTTTGCTCTGTAGCATGGTGGGCCAGTTGGACTTGGGGATGGTACTGCTTTTTAAATTTGTGTTTGATTCTTTGTGACCCCAAATATATATATTTATATATTTGCAAAGATGCCAGAGTAGTTTGCCATTGTCTTCTCCAGGGTGTTATAGATAAAAATTAATCTGAAGGCTCAAGGGATGATGGGAGAGGTTAAGTGAGTTAGAGAGTGTATGAGGCCAATTCAGAATTCAGTTCTTCCTGATGCCAGACCCAGCCATCTGTATCCACTGAGTTATCTATTTCCTTCCAGTTGGGCTGGTGGTACATCTTAGCAAATAGGGGAGAGAAAGGCAAAAGACTTAATTCAGCTATCTCAAAGACAATTAATAAATACTTCTTGGCTGATTGATTAGTATCTTCTAAAAGAAAAGACAGAATGTTCTCACCATGTTCCTTACAGGAGACAAATCTTCCTCTTCCCTACTGTAGTTCCATAAAAGTTATTCTGCTCTGAATAGGAGATGAAGGAGAAAAGAGATTGAGCAGGTTCTTTAATTTATTTCTAAAGGCAACTCCCATGTGTCCAGCCCATCGTGTTGGGGGCAGCCCTAGCTCCCAAAGATCATCCCACTCTCAACAAAGTAACAATTGGGCACATCCACATTCTCTGTGGGGAACCTGCCCATCAGCTGCCCCAAAGGGATCCCCAGCTCATAAACTCATTCAGTTGATTGAGGAGCTAGATCAAACAAGTCAGGAACAGCCCTGGTCGACCCTTCCTTCCTTTCTTTGCTTACATCAAACCTCAATCTTCCTCTGCAACTTTCAATTATTCCTTCTCTTTCTGCCTTCTGAGGCCAAACAGAACAAATCTTCCAAGGGATTATCCCAAGCCTTTTCTCCATTCTAGATATTCCTCCAAAGGGCACCTTTTGCATCAATAGTAGCTGACCTCCCCAAGCCAATCCACCTTCTCTCAGCTGCTAAGGTGAACCTCCTAAATCCTAGATCTGACTATGTCACCTTTCCCTTTCTCTCCCACCTTGATAAACTCCAGGTGCTCTCAATTACCTCCAGGAACAATATAAAGTGCTGTTTGGCATTTAGAGCCTTTACAACCTGTTTTCTTCATACCTTTCTAGCCTTCTTACACTTTATTCCAATCCACAAATTCTAGGATCCTGGCAGATGACACTGACCTTCCTACTGTTCATCTCGCAGGACATTCCATCTCCTGATTGCCCCCCTTTCCATCTCTCCCAAGCCTGGAGCTCTCTCCCTCCTCATCTCCTGCTTCCCCACTTCCCTGCTTCCTTTAACAGTCAGGGCAAACCTCAACTTCTGCAAGAAGCTGGTCCGGTTCCTCTCTCCTTTTCCTCTGAGATTATCTTTGATTTACCATCTAGTCTGTACATAGTTACACATTTGCATGTTATCTTCCTCATTAGAATGTGAGCTTCTTGAGAGCTGTTTTTGCCTTTCCTTGTATTAGCACAACAAGCCAGGTAAGCTCTAAATGCTTGTTAACTGGCTCACTGACCTTTACGTTTCTAGGGACTGCAAAAGGCATGGTATCTCCTCTGATTCTCACAACAGTCTTGTGAAAGTTGATGCTGCTAGTATTATTAGCCCCACTTTACAGATGAGGAAACTGAGACTCAAGCCTAGTAGACTAGAACCTGGGTTCTCTCCTGATTGTCCAGTGTTCCTTCTAGTGTGAAGAAATGTGTACTTCCCAAACTCTTGAAGTTCATCTCATCCAATGATTCTATCAGGATTGATGGGAGGAATAGCCACCCAGTGGGAATCACAGATCCTTGAGGTCTGCTGACTGTTTACACACAGGAGCCCATCTCAAAAAGAGCTGCTAAATGTCAAAGCCAGATAGTAGCTGAAGCAGCACTAAGAATTCAGCCAGGCTGCTTCTCCACTTAATTTGTTCATCTGGATCACCCAGCAGATGTCAATTTTAACATCATCTCAAGAAATCCTGAAGTGAAATGAGCCAGGTTCTCCCCTGTGCCCAAGTCTCTCTGGTACTTAGTTGCTCAGGGAGATATTTTCCCTTTTTAAGCTACCAAGAAAAACATTCAGTGCAAAATAAGATACTGAATCTCAGCAACTGGAACTGAATTCTTAACCTTTCCACATTCATTCATTCATTCTTCCATTCAATCACTGAGACCCTAAGCACACTGGGTCATTTCAGGGTATTTGTCTCATTTAGGGACAATCAGCTTCCCAGTCTAAGTATTCCCACCTCCCTCCATCCCCACCCCAAGATGACATAAACTTTGACAAGCTCCATAATTGTATCTTAATTCCAATGAGTGTAAAATCCTTGCACAGGTGCCTGTTTACTTTTTTAAATGATATTTTCTGATACCACTTTTTTAACAAGAGGACTATGGGGCCAGCCTCTGGTATTTGGGTAAAGACTCTCCCCTTCCTACCTCAAAATTTAAAGCCCAAGATGGAGGATATTCAGAATTTTTATTCCTTTGGAGAGGAGTCTTTTCAAATTTAAAGTTGAGAAGCTGCTTTTGCAATTTTATAACTGGCCAGAATTATTTCCTTTTATATTTATCTCTCCCTGCTTCTCACAGCTCCAGTTCTTACCTCTACTGGGTGGTTCCTGGGCAGGAGAACTTGAGGGAGATCTTGGACTCCCAGTACCCTGCTCTGGCTATCTGCACCCTCTCTCCTTTTCCCCCTTTCTGGTTTTAGCTTTTCTCAAGGGTGTTTCCCCTTTGTTTTGCCTTCAGTGTTAGCTTTGTTTCCTATTACAATGAGGTGATCTCTATCTATCCCCTTCCCTAAACTTGATAACTCCCTGGGATCCCAATAGATCACTTATACCCCACTTGGCTCATCTTAGGGTTCCTAAACTCAGACAAGCCTCCAAAGCAATAGTGCCCACTGCCACAATGGAAAGTGCCTCCTTCAGTCCAGTGAGCCTAAAACTTGGGGGGGGGGGGGAAAGGCTTCTGAGTTAGAGGACCACTTCAACCTCTTTTATTCTGCCCCATATGCTTGAATTCAATCCTAACAGACTTTTGCTGAACTGCTACTATGTGAAAAGTACAGTATTCTTCTGTCAGAGGGATAAGACAAAAATATTCCTGTGCCAGAGGTTTCTTGAGGTTAAGTTTAACTAGTATATAGATGATTGAGATAATATATATGAATATATAAATTAACTATGGACACAGGTCACTTTCAAAAATTATGGGATTATGTAGTCACTATAGTTCATATGTAGCTATTATATTCCATCTGCCAGGATCCCAGAATTTGTGGTTTGGAATAGACAACATATATTATAGATGTTATTAAGATAGAATGATAGATCTATAGTTCATGTTTGTTGTGGTGGCTCCTTTTGTGAAAACTTGAGGAGCATGATCTCTTTTTTCAGACTTCTTTCCAGAAAAGATTGTCTTTTGGAAGAGCAGGACAGACACAAAATATGCAAGCCATCCCCTCCCAACCTCCTTTATTCCTCTTCTTTCCTCCTCCTTTGCCCCTCTTCTCCCAACTGATTTCTTTTTTAATCAGGCAGGAAGGGTTACAACCCCAATAGCTCTCTGGACTTCAGAGGTCGCTGACCCTTGCTCCGGCACAGGGATGGTTCTTTCTCAGGCTGGGTGCAGGGTGTGCCCAGCCAGGGTACATTCTGTGCTGAAAGAGCTTATCTCTGACCCTGGCTCCCTCCTCCTTCCTCTCTTCTCTTCCCAGTGTCCCTGCTCCCTGGACCCTGGCTTCAGCTTCCCGTGGATGGATGGATGAATGGTGGGAAGTCCTCCCTCCTGGTCCCATGAGGGCTCCTTCTATTGAATACTAATCCCAGCCAGCCTGCCCCGGCTTTCTTGGACTTTTCCTCCTCTTCTTTCTGGTACTATTGCTTAGGGTTTCCTCTCTGAGAGTCTTTGAGCTCCCCAAGGAAGAGTTTTAGGTGGAATTTCTCCATCTTTAACGATGGACTCTGCCTTTCACCAGGAACAAAGCGGGTGGCATCCTTGGGACCAAGGTTAGTGGGTTGCAGTTACTGGGTCAGGGTGGACTGCCCGATTCCAACTGATGATCCGGTCCAATCTTTCAGGACACGAGTTTGTCTGGACCCCACCATTGCCGTGGGTGGACTTGCAGGTGTTATTATGCACACTCCTCAGTTGAGTCAATTGAGCCTACCTGGGTCTTACCCAAGGTCACACAGGGAGCCAGCAGAAGCCCTGGGACTCAGACTCGGGACCTTGGTCTACAAAGCTGGCGCCCCCTCCCAGCAAACCCCTCTTCTCCCCGTATCAGAAGCGAGATTTGAATTCAAACCAGCCTGGATCAGGGAGTCTGCCTTCTTGCCCCGTCTGTAAATTCCTTTCCTTAAGGAAGTCTGGGGGGAAAAGACTTTCAGAGAAAACGTGAAAAATATTGAAGACGGTGCAATGAGGCATCAAAGTGGTCACTGCGCATTGCCCCCAAGGCCGGCGCAGAAGAATGCCGAAGGGCTCGAGGAGAGGCGAAGCGAGGGTGGGAGGGAGGACTGCCCAAGTTGTGGGTGAGGGCTCCCTCGAGGCCGGCGTGCTTGCGCCCATTCCCTTCTTCTCACGCCCAAGGAGGGCATCCTCCCCTGCTCCAGGCTGGGAGGAGCCGCCCCACCCTGGCCCCCCTCAGCGCGCGCGCTCTCCGCCCCTCCTCCCTCCGCTGGGTCCCTGCAGTGAGCCGCCTGTTCCGCGGGAGCCGGGGTCACACACGCACTGCCCAGTAGGCATGCCCTCTGCTTCGGCGGGCGCGAGGGGCCAAGCGGTGCCCACATCTGGGTGGAGCGCAGCCACCACCCAACCCGCAGTCCGAGGGGCGTCCGATCGTCCTTCCTCCAGACCGTGCGAGTGCAGGGAGAGGTACGGAGACCCCCTGGCGCGGGGCCTCTCTCTGCCTCTGGGTGGTGGCTCCCTGACAGCCCACCGGGGGATTGCAGGCACATGCCTCAGAAGCCATGCAGACGCCTCCCTCCACCCCCAATGTCTTTGCTTCCCCCCTCGCCCTAAGTCTTGCAGAGTCTCAGCGGGGCTAGAGGAGGGGCGCCTCCCCAAAGCATTCTTTTCCCCACCAAGTCCCGCTTGGAGATCCAGGGCTCGATGAGAGCAGGAGAATGGCCACCGTCAAAACGGCTTCTCCGATTCCAAGTGGGAGCCGGGAATGCAGCCCCGAAGCTGAGTTGGGGGGGGGGAGGGCGGAGAACACACACCGACGTCCCCCTAACACAGATGTACACACAGATCTGCGTCCAGAGACGCACAGACACGTGCACGGACACATGCACAGACACACATACACAGAGACACAAACGCACAGAAATAGAGCCAGGCGCTGGTGCAAGCACCTCCAGAACACATACAAAACACACAGAGAGAACACCGAAGCAGGCTGAACGATGAAGAACACACATGCACACGCATACATACAAGCAACGGGACTCATGCATGCATGCAGACATGCATGCATGCACGCACGCACCCACGAGCCCCCCCCACCACCGCGCACACGTCCGCAGCTTTCTACCCCCTCCCACTTCTCCCCCTCCCT
>NC_058130.1:38010384-38093913 GCF_016433145.1 Gracilinanus agilis | reverse complement strand
GAGGAGGCGCCGCCGCTAAGATGGACGTCGGCCCGGGCGGGCGGGCGGCGGGGAGGCGGTGACTGCCGGCCTGCCTGCCTGCCTGCCGCCGGGGCCGCGCGCCGCGCGATTGAGCGAGCTAGCGAGTGAGAGCGCCACCTCCTCCTCCTCCTCCTCGGCCGCAGCCATGGCGGCTCCTCTCCCCGACCCTCCCAGACAAAGGGAACGGCTTCACCAGGTGGGGAGGGAGCGAGGCCGACGGGGAACCCGGGGAGGTGGGGGGGGCGCCCTGCTAGCCCAGCGGGGGGGCGACCTACTCGAGCCGGGCCCGCGCTCCCCCACTGGGCCGGAGTAACTTGGGGGAAGGGAGGGCGCCCGCCGTGGGAATCGCGATTTCTCACTCGAGTGTGTTTCTTCTTTCCACCCTTCCCCCTCCCTCCCTTCTCCCCTCTCGGAAGGCCAAAAAGACAAGCAAAACCTGCGGCGGATGAGGGATTTTGGGATTGTAGTGTCTGCACTTTCAGAAACAGCGCGGAAGCCTTTAAATGCAGCATCTGTGACGTGAGGAAAGGCACCTCCACCAGGTAGGTGCCCACGCCGCTGCCCCCCCACTTGTTGATCAATCACGCCTTCTCCCTGCTTCTGCCTCCTGTATCCTGGTGTTCACAGCGCGGGGGGCACCTTTTTAGGACTCTCTTTCGTCCAGCACTGTCATAATCGGGACCCGGAGTTCAGACTGTTCTGGCTCTGGTTGGAACGGAGGGGGAGGGCCTTTCCCGATTGTTTTCCCCATCCTATTTCACAAATTGAGACCAAACACGGTGGACTTGAGCCATTGACTTAACAGAAACAAGCGCTGCTACACATGTGTGGGGAGTTAAATGGAGTTCTCTTTTTGTCGTGGGCAAAAGGGTTTGTCCTGTTTATCTTGACCGCAAGGATGTTTTAAGGAAAGATCCCAAAGCAGTTCGGCTTGTCCTGCCTTGCAAAGGCCATAGAACTTGGAAAAGCTGCAGCTTGGTAAAGAATTGAATTTGAGATTTTTAAAGGCTGAACTGGAGTAACCACTGTTCGTTACTTCAAAATGGTGAAACTAGTAACCCAATGAATAAGAATAATATGCAAAGCTTTGTTTTTGTAATTAGTAGAATTTAAACATGGAATACAGAATCTTAGTGTGATTAGATCTGTAAAAGTATTGAAAAACTGGACCATTGTAGGCTTAAGTTTTTTTGTGTGAGATAAAATTTGGAGACATATCAGTGATTACTTTGGAATTTAGGGTTTTCTTTGTTTTCTGTGAACTGAATTTGGTCCGGTATTATCATAATTTGGAGTTTGAGTTCAAACTGTTGTGGTTATCAATTTGATGGCTAGATGTTTGTATATTTTCTGTGTTGGTACATGGGGTGAATTGCCAAAGTATGTCATTTTATCAGGTGTCTGTTTGGGTGATAGTCCAGTGTGAAGTATTTCAAATGCCTGATATTTAGTAACTGGCATGGTTTTCATGTTTAAAGGCTCTTCATATATACTTGTTTTTATCCTTGGGGATAAACATAGGTAGTTGGACAAAGATTTAGTTCAGATGTAAGTAGTATATTTGGATCAATCAACAATTAAAACAAAAGAAAATGAGACCATTAAATTGTTAAGAGCTAATCTCTCCCCTCCTCAATTTTGAAGTTGTTGAAGTAATATATTTACTCTAGGCTCCTTTTGCTTTGAGGTTTAAATATATTTTTACTTTTTCATGAAGAATTTTGTCAAAATGCCACAAATTGTGAACAGTAGCTTTTGAATAGTTAGGGTTTTTTTTTTTTTTAAACATGTAAATCTCTTAGAGGCCAAGTCTCTCTATTGTGGTTTTGCTTTGAGTATTACGGTAGATGATGTGTCAGTACAAGTCAATGACTGGGAAACTCTTGAGAACTTAAAAAAAAAACAGATCACTATTTTATTGAAACCAATTAATTTACATCTGATTTATTGTTGGAATTATTAAAAATATTTTGTTATGAAACACATTTTTTATTTGAATGGTCAGCTTTTTTTTACCAAAAGTCACAAACAGTAACAATACAAATTTTGGTTATTGTGGTTTTACCCAATGTTGAGTATATTTAAAATGCTCCTCTAATTGTGTAATTTAATACTCAAGTCTATTCAGACAGTAAATCTTTAAAGGGTTCATAAGCAAGAATTCAAATATTGTAGTTTTAAACTTTGGAATGATGTCTATATGATATGTAGTAGTATTTATGTCTACACAGATTAGTTTGGTAGCATAATGTTTAGTGTTAATGTTTTTATATAATTTCAATAATAAACCACTTGTTAATCTGTGTTTTTCATGACATATATGAGCTGTCATAACCACCCTGGTTCTAGTTAGACTTATTGTCTTGGTATTTACATGTTCAAATTGATATCTTTTATGTTTTTGAAGGTTAGAGGTACTCTTGAAATTACAGCTAATTGGAATGTAAATAATATTTTGACTGAAGTATGTGTAAATAATTCTCCATTGTGGAGGGGGAATCATCCATCCAGTGCAATGTATTAATACTGACTTATTTTCTTTTTGATAACAGTGGTGGGTGTATATGCTCCCTTTCTATCTTTTTTGTTATTTTGGGGGACTTCATATATAGCTAAGTATGAATGTGGACCTTTTAATGTATTTATTCATAATCACAATTGGTATACTCTTTCCCCTGACTTTTCTTGATGTTGCTTAAATCAGTCAACAAGAAATATGTAGAATATGCCATTGAAAATCCTCAGAATGTTTTTTGGTTTTAGCTAAGTAGGTTTTTCTGTCCTAGTGACCATTACAGAAATTGATTGAATTTTATTCTGTTCCCTCTAGGTACAGGACAAGTATTCCTAAAAGTCACTAGAATTTATTAAACACCTACCATATACCAGGCACTATGTTCAGCACTGGGAATATAAAGAAAGGCTAAAAAGGTTGTCCCTGATCTGAAGACCCTCCCAGGGTGTCATTTATTTTAAAAATAGGGAAATTTTAAGTGATGGTTAGTAAACTTTTTAAGTTTTTAAATGATCTCACATTTACCTGCCATCCCTTTTTACAACTTGGATGAGACAGGTGATTTGGCCTAAGGTTTGAATTTTATCTTTAAAAAACAAACCAAAAAATACTAAGAGGATGAATCAGAGAGTAGGAAAGAATCTATTTCTAAGGAAGATCATAACTTTTCAGGTAACCTGAGGATATGAGAGCAAGGAAAGATTGAACAGGTTAGATCATTGGTCAGCCATCTAGAACCTTTTCTTGTTTCATTTCTGTCCAACCTGGTGCTGCAGCATGTTACTACCTGGTAATAAGGTAAAAGAAAAGGGCATTGGACACTACTTTTCTTATTGTTAGCCAAAGACCTTAAGGGTATGCTAAAAGGTTTTCTGCACTATTAAACTATTAAGTCTTTTCCTGGTTTACTTTTACAGATACAAAGACAACAATTTTAAAAATATAAGAACCTCCCCTGTCCACCCTGTGACCCCCTCCCCAACCAAAACAAAACAACTCACATATTTAGTCTTTTTGGTTACTAAGTTACCCTGCTTCTAATAAGTTGACATTATCCAGTTTTGATATGCAAATTAATTGGAATAACTGAACTAACTAGCCTTGAGACCTATCTTTCATTGATGTCAATGCTGTATTACATTGCGAATAGCTAAGTGAATAGAAATGCCATGAAAGCAATCATTCAGTGCTAGTCTTTTTATAAAGAACTGGGCCCTTGAACTTAGACTATTCATATAAAAATTTTCATTTGGAAGACTTCTTTGAGTAATTAACATATAAGTTTTATGATAATATTATTTGAGGTTTTATTTTATTTTGAAAATCTGTTCCGGTCACTTAACTGGTCTTAGAGCTTCATTTACAGGTTGAATTAAGGAGAAAAGACTCATTAAGCATTGCTACTATAAACCATAGATTTCAGACCTTAAATAAAGTATGATAACTAAAACTATCAACATTTTTTTAAAAATTATTTTATTCTGAACACTATTGTTTTATTGTAAGGTCAGAGGGAATGTGTATGTAGGTTTTTTTTTTAAATCACAAATATCTCCTTTTACTTTCTTGAGTGCTTCTTTCCCCAATCAATAGCTAGATAAATATGACTTTGGACTTTGTTAACTGTTTAAAAAAAGATTGTAACCAACCTTAGAAAATCCGAATTCTCCTAATATAAGTTAGAATCAAATGGCTTTATGCAGTTTCAAACACAAATTAGTGGTCATTTTGTTTCTCAGGAGACTTGCAGGATTCAAATTCCTGTTATATATATTACTATGTATGTATGTGTGTATTTTTACACAAATTGATATATATATGTATAAACAGGTGGAAGCCAGTATAAAGGTATAAAGCAGTTGTTTTTATAGGTAACAAAATTCTCTAGGCAAAATGGAACTTGAAGATAGTTATGAGACTCAGAACTTAATGAAAGTTTGTCTATAATCCACTTGACTTACTTTTTCCTCATGAATAAAGCAGATCTGCATGTGATAGAAAATCTGTCTTTTTTCCCCTACATTGTAAATTAAAGGCCATAGGATGATCAGCTAGTTGTTTAAGACCTAGTTCTCAAGCTATTGTAGTTTATTTCTTTTCACTTGGAAATACATTAAAAATTTATTTAGGGGCAGCTGGGTAGCTCAGTGGAGTGAGAGTCAGGCCTAGAGACAGGAGGTCCTAGGTTCAAATCTGGCCTCAGCCACTTCCCAGCTGTGTGACCCTGGGCAAGTCACTTGACCCCCATTGCCCACCCTTACCACTCTTCCACCTATGAGACAATACACCGAAGTACAAGGGTTTAAAAAAAAATTTATTTCACGTTGGTCATTTTAACATTTGGTAATTATGATCAATTGAAATTATATAGTTTACAAATGAGGTAAATGTAATGTCAGCTTGAACTTTATACAATTACAAATTTTAAGAATTTATGAGATATATCAGTAACCTTTTATTTGTTGACATGATAAACTTTTACCCATGTGCACCTATTTCATTGTTTTTGGAAATATATTCTCTTAGCCATATGTATGTTAACAATTTTGCTAGATTGAAAAAGAACTCAATCCAATAACGCTTTAAAGGATCCATGATTTTTATTAATATACTTTAAAGTCTGAAGAAGATACTGACCTGAAATCCTGGTAAATCCTTGTACATAGTCTTTTGAATGGCCATAAAAAGGGCCCCCCAAATTAATGCTGCCAGTTAACCTGGTGATAGGTTATATTCAAAGCCTTTTCAGTTTGGTACGACTGGTCAGACTTTGTCTTCTGACCTCACCTTCACAATCCAGTGTTACTTTACCACCTCATGCCATAATTGAAGTATGGGGGCTTGAGTATATTTTACCATTATCAACTCCATATTCACAGAAATTGAGGAATTGGAAGAGATTGCCCTAGCCATTTTGTCCAGTCTATACATGAAAGGAATACCCACTATGATATCTTTCAACAAGTGATCTTCCAGCTTCTGCTTGAAAACTTTCACATTTTAGTTTTATAGGTCAGCTTGTCTCCATATGTAAGTTGTGATATCATAAAGGAAATACTTTAGGATTTCAATGACAAGAAACACATTTAGGGGTCTTTAGGACTTTATTTGTCATTGCTACCAAATAGGAATTAATGTTTTGTTTTGTTTTGTTTTCACACAATGGAAAGTAGCCAAACAGTGATTTTTAAAAAAGATACTTAGAATTTCTTACCAGAGTACACAGTCAAGGTTTTTATTCTTTGTACCAGATGCTTTTCAGTTTGATTCTGAAGCATTAATAAGGCTTATTTTCCTTCAAATTATCTCTTATTTACTTATTTACTTACATGCTTATTAAGCATCTTCCCAGTAGAATGTAAGCTCTTTGAAGACAGCTCCTGTTTCCTTTGTCATTTGTGTTTCTTGAATGTTGCCCACTTCTTCATACAATAATAGTCACTTATTTCAATTCAGGATTCTTAATAATGCCACCTAGAGAAATATTTTTGAATTGAAAATGTTTGATTATAAATTTTAAGTTATCATGCACATGAAATACTGTGACATTCAAGAAATTTGAAGCAATGAGAAGAGTGACCTGATTAGTTTTCTAGGTCTTCAGATTGCATTGGGGAAGTGTGAAGAATGAAGTGAAGGACAGGAGCAGCATAGTCACTGTAGGCCCTTTTCCTTTTGTGGAGACCTACACAGACTTGGGAAAACCTTTGGAAATATATTTTGGTGCTGACAAAACAAGCTAAAAAGAAAGACTTTAATTTTTATTTTTTTAGCAAGAACCTCTAGCATTCTGAATTTTTGGGGAAATACAGAGCTTCAGTTTAGGTTCACAGATTTGTTTTATTGTTGTTTGGATGGCATAGGAGATGTGCTATTGTTCTGCTTTGGTTGATTTAGGTCTAATTTTTAGAGAGTTACCTGGAGGCACTGAGAGATTAGGTGACTTGCTTAGGATCACAGAGCCAGTGTGGCAGGCAGGACTTGAAACTGAGTGAACTCTGTCAACTACTACTCTGGTACTTATATGACAAAAACAAAAAACAAAACACATAGATTAAGAAAAAGGACAGCCTTTATATGTGAAATGCAGATCAGCATGTTTCAGACTTCTTGAGGATGCTATCTAATTTCATGATTTTCTTTTACCTTTCAGGTTACTTTTTTTCTCTTTTCATGCTGTTTTATCAATGCAGTTTGGTTTTATCATGCTTTTTAAAAATTTAGTGCTGTTTTAGACTAATAGTATGTTAAATTCTGACTTATTCTGTGTCTTGTCCTCTGCAAATCTGTTCAGTAAATTTTTTTCATACCCATTTCCTCTCCTTAAGTGTACATTTAGCTTATTTGTACCCTGTGTAAATTAGGAAAGATTTGAGTTTGAAAAAAACAATACCATTTTCTTTAATTACCCAAAAAGCAACCAGAATGGTGACATCTTTTGACCACTTTTCTATTCAAGGCTATCTTTTCCATTCTGGATATGCTTGCCTCTATACCTAGTCTTCAGGGTCTGCCAATTTTCAGTTCAGTAAACATTGAATAAACATGCTTTTGGCAAGCACTCTGCTAGGTATTAAAGATAAAGATAAAAGTTGTGCCTTTCTTCAAGTTCAGCTTCCCAAGGGGAAAGGAGAGTGGTGGGGTGGGAGTTAGAGAGGGATGTGCTACATACTTAGGTCAGTGTAATAATTGAAGGGGTTAGTAATGGACAGAGGAATAAAGATTAGATCCCTAATTTCACTGATAGAGACCTCTCCTCCTGGGCTAGGAAGGTCTTTAATACTGATTTATTAAGTTGACGCCTTTTTTACTTCAGTGTACTAAATTGTGACTTGCTAGGGAAATGCAGTCCATTTGAATCAGAGGTAACTTGAATTGCAACCTTTCATGGTTTTGAGGTCAGTTCTGGGTTTTGACTGGTGGGACTTTTTTGAAGGAATATCTCAATTGAAACTTTGAAGGGAAAATCAAGAACCAAAAGGCATATAAGAGGAGGGAATGCTTTCCCAACTTTGGGGAAGACTTATGAATGAATGGAGAGAGAAGACATGTCAAATTGGGAAAAGTTAATGAATGGAAAGAGAAGACATGTCAAATTGGGAAAAGTTAATAATCCAATTAATGGTAAACAAAGCTGGCAAGGTAGGTTGGAGTCAGATTGTAGATGACTTTAAAGAGTTACTATTCTATCACGGAAAGCAATAAAGGATGGCTGAAGGTTTTTGAACTTGGGATTTGGTTAGTTTAAATTGACAGTAAGGAGTGTGAAGTATGGAGGATAAGGAAGTAGAGTCAAGGGGTATCCAATTTGGAAGCCTTTATAAGCCTGAATTAGAATAGCAAACATTTAAGATTTCAAGTAATTTTCTGTCAGTGGTGACAGAAAAAAGGTAAATTTGGAGGAGAGACAGATTTAGGAAGAAAAATGAATCCAGTATTAGGCATGAGATTAATCCAAATAGAGTTGTCCCAACAACCTATGTGGAATTGGATAGATTTAAAAGATATTAGAGCTGGATAATATTCACCAATATTTATATTTATATAATGCTTTAAGGTTTGCAAAGAACTTTAATACATTTTATTTGATTCTTGAAAAAAATCTCCTGATAAATACTTGTTGGTATTATGTTTATTTTAAAGATGAGAAAACTCAGGCTATTGGTTTTTTATCCAGGTCTTCACTTCTGACACCCAAGTCTAATATTCTTTCCCTTACGACATACTGCTTTATTGATTTAGGAGTTTATTTATATAAAACTGTTAATTAAGTGCATGAGAGCTGATGAAACTTAGCACAAAGGATGGGAGAAGACAAGGTGGCCCAGGAAGGAGAGTTGGTGATGTTCCATTGAGACAGTAATCAAACAGGTAGGAGAACCAAAAAGGAACAATATAATGTCATGTAATTCAAGAATGTGTGAGTAATTACAAGGCAGGTAGTGAACAATATTGAGCTATAGAGAGATTAAGGACAGAGAAAAGACAAATGAATATAGAAATTAAGGGATCAGGTATGGGTTATGATGTCTGCTAAGTTACAAATCCCCTTTACACCCATTTGGTAGTTAAGAAAGGGTTAGGTAGGTCATGAATTGAGGGAGACTAGGAGGCCAGGATCTTCAAGAAGAGAGCAAAAGGAATATGAAAGTCTCAGGAGGGCAGAGAGGTTCATATAGACTGAACTTCTGGTGCTCCTCTTGCCCTGGCCATGAGGGATTTTCTTTACCTGTCTTCCTGGTGAAGGTGGAGGGGCCCACCTTGGCCATATTTTCATTGCATTATTTTTGATTTGGTATTGCAGGTTGACCTTGTCTATGTTGTTTTTCTGTAATTGTTTATTTTTTTCTTCATCAGTTTATGTATCTCTCTGCTTTTCTGAATTAATATTTTAACGATTTCTTATACAGTAGTAAATTACTATAGGGCAAGTAAATAGTGGATATAGTGCCAGCCCTGGTGTAATGAAGACTTGATTTCAAATGTGGCAAATCACTCAACCTTGTTTGCCTCAGCTCCTCGTCCATAAAAATGAGCTGGAGAAGGAAACCCACTTCATTATCTTTGCCAAGAATAACCCAAATGAGGTCACAAAATATTGGGCATGCCTGAATAACAACAAATTAGTCTATTAACAAGCATTAAAAAAAAAAAAAAAACCAAAACTACTGTGTGCCAAGCACTGTGCTAAGTGCTGGAGATATGATAATATTCAGTTATATCTGTCTTCCACGGTTTGTTGCATGTACTAATTGTCCCCCTTTTACCCCCTTTCTGTCCTATCATTTCTAAAACAGAAGAGCAGTAAAGGTTAGGCAATTGGGTCTAAGTGACATGCCCCAAGGTCATGTGGTTTAGGAGGTGTCTAAATCCAGATTTGAACCCTGATCCTCCTGACTCTAGGCCTGGCACTCTTCCATTGTTGTACCTAGCTGCTTCTAGTCACTTTCTTAGAATTTTTGGACCATTTCACAGGTTTGTCTCCAACATGGACAATTAGTTTTTTTCATTCATGAAAGTTTGGTTGCATATAATATTCTCTGGTTCTTTGAGCATTTTATTTGGTCATGGGACTTGGTTTATAACACGTCTATGTTGGATTTCTTAAAAAAGGTTTGTGGAAATTCCTGGACTTAGATGGTTAGAAAATTAAATAAGGCATTGGATACTCTTACCTTTTTTCTTTTTTTGCTGGAATGTTTTTTAGGATCTGCTAAAATACTTAGATTCTTAGCATACATAGTAGAATCAGTTGATGCTTCTATTTAAAACAAATAAAACCCCAACCCAGAAAATCTAGAAGGCTGTCTATTTACTTTGAGCTTGTTTGGACCTTTACAAGATGTATTTTCCAAAGGGAAGCCATATTCCCCACTTTTAGACTGTTACAGAAATTCTTTGTATTAGCATATGAACTTTTATATATTAAGTCTTAAAATAGACTTGACAGAAATTCTGTACTACTATTTTCACATGATCTGAACAAATCATATTTAGAGACCTTTACACTTGGCATTTTAGGGATTATTCAAATAAGATTGTGTGCCTATTCATGTTCTGATGTCAAGTATTTTTCTTCTCAGTGTTAATTTTTAATTGCTAAATATTAGTATACATGTAACTTTGGATTTTGACAATGAAAGGGATAATTTTTAACAACTTAATGTACCATAATATAATGTAAGTTATAAACTGAATAGCTGGCTTATAATAGTAATTTTGTCTTTACTTCTAGTACAAAATTTGAAGCATTATAGAAAGTATAATATTTCTGCCACATATTTAGTCTTGTTTTACATTTAAAATTTCCTACACAATTATGCATATGATAAAAGATGAAATATCTCAGTTTGTAGAAAGTATTATTAGATCCTGCTAAGGCTATAACTAATTCTCCCCCCTGCCCCCCCTTAACTATGGAAAGTTATTATTAATGGTTTAGAGCAGTGGTTCCCAAACTTTTTTGGCCTACTGCTCCCTTTCCAGCAAAAATATTACTTAGCCTCCTGGAAATTATTTTAAAAAAATTTTAATAGCAATTAATAGGAAAGATAAATGCACCTGTGGCCATCCCCCCCACTCCTGCAGCACCCACCAGGGGGCGGTGGTGCCCACTTTGGGAATCATTGGTTTAGGGAATCTGGAACATGTCATTTTATTGAACCATTGTTCTATTGGAATGGATCGAAGTTCGAAAGGACCACATTTGGCCCTAAGCATGTACAAAAGTACAATTAGTTTTCTCAAGCTAAAGTGTTTTTTTTGTTTTGTTTTTTCATCTTGAAAGTCCCCAGCTAGCCCTCGAAGTGGATTGAGATCCAGGCCTGGAGAATGGTAGGTTCTGGGTTCAAATCAAATGCAAATACTTCTAGCTGTATGACCTTAGGCAATACATTTAACCTGAATTGCCTAACCCTTACTGCTCTTTTGCTTTGGAACTGATACTAGATTCCAAGCCAGAAGGTAAGGGTTTTTAAAAAACAATCTCCAAGCAGAGATATGATGAATACTTTCAGTAGGAGTAGATGATCTACCATAACTTAGGCCTTAGAGTAACAGTTCTCAAACTTTTTGGTCTTGGGATCCCTTTACAATCTTCAAAATAAGACCCTAAAGAGTTTTTTTGTTTCTAGGTTATTGATGTTTACCATATTAGAAATAAAAATTAGAGGTATGATAATGGGCAGCTAGGTGGTGCAGCTGATGGAATACTGGGCCCCTGGAGTCAGGAAGACTTGAATTCAAATGTGGCTTCAGCTGTGTGATTCTGGGCAAATAAGTCACTTTTCCCTGTTCCCTTCTGTAAAATGAGCTGGAGAAGGAAATGGCAAACTATTCCAGTTACCTTTGTCAAGAAAATTCCAAACAGGAGTCACAGAAAGTTGGACACAATTGAAAATAATAACTGAACAGCAACCACAGAAATGATGAAAATAGTTTTTGACTTCAGGGACCTCCAAGAGTCCCCAAACCATATCTTGAGATCTACTAATTTTGTAGGATTATTGAATTAGTGCTGCAGGGTGCCCAGGCCACATCTTTCCTCCAAGAGATTAGAACAAGGTGAAATGACTTAAAAAGTCATTAAGTTTTAAGGGTTTTGTTTTGACAACTTCAGGAAGACCTTGGTTCAAATCCCGCCTTACTCATTTCCAAATTGACACTGGGAAAGACACTTAGCCTGTCTCAGTGCTTATTTATAAAATGGAAATGATAAATATTCTGTCTCCTGTGGCTTTGGGGAAATTGAGAAAATGTAAAGTGCTTTGCTATATAAATGTTAGTGATTTGTCTTTTACTGACTTGAATTTAAATTTTGGACCTATAAGTTTTAAGACAATATTTAGAATGAATTTGGTGCATTCTCCCTTCTCTCAGGAAAAAAAGGCATTTTTAAAAAACATTTTTAGTTAAAACATTTATGATATCAAAATGTCTTGCCAGGTAATCTTCCGAGTTCTGTGTTCAGAACTTACCCATATATTCTTCCAGTTCTGTTTTTCTACCCCATGCTGTTAAGACAATCTAAGGGGAAAAACCCCAGTGTTTAACCAAGTGTTTAAACTAGAGGAAGATGTGAAATGCTCTTAATCAACTATAGTTAGGAATTGTATAAATGGAGATTTTGAACCTTGGACTTCATTCCCCCATAAGTCCTGTAGATTTCTCAAAATTCCTTTTAATCTCTCCTGCACCTTCACATTTGTGAGGTCACATTATTGTTTTATGGTTGGCTGTAACTACTCCCTCTTTTGCTCTTGAGAGTGGGCTGGTTTTTAGCTAGTATTTTTTGTTTATTATTGATAAAACTTTATTAAATATAACAGTTATTAATTTTAAAATCCACAGTCATTGTTGTGATCAGGTCACTTATAACTTAAAGAGTTGATAAAATGATGTATGTGTGTGTGGGGGTGTGGGGGTGTGCAGCAAGGTGGCTCAGAGGATTGAGAGCCAGGCCTAGAGATGAGGTCCTGGGTTCAAATTTGGCCTCAGTCAGGTCCTAGCTGTGTGACCCCGGGCAAGTCACTTCACCCCCATTGCCTAGCCCTGACCACACTGCCTTGGAACCAGTACACAGCACAGTATTGTATTGTAACAATGTAGGCACTAGGTGATTTATTTTTGCTTGTAATGTCCTTATTCCTGTCTAATTTTTAAAAACTTTTCTCTTTGCTAACCATCAACATAAAATGTATTGGAGGACATATTGCATTCTTCAATTGTAGTTTTTTTGTATCTACCTAATTGCTCTGGATCAAATAGATTTAAAGTGCTTTCTTAACTAAGTGTTGGATTAACTAAGAAAATGCTTATATAGTTCTCTAAAAAACATTAAATACTTTAGTTAAAATCAAGGAAAAACAAACTAGAGCAGTGCCAGAGTAGAATGGGCTATCCCAGGAGATAATCTCAGTGAGTTCTTCTTTTTCTCATTTGAAGTCTAATAGCACAGTGTGAATATCCAGTTTAGGGGGATGTTGAAAACAGGTTTTGTTCAGGTATGGGTTAGATTGGATGCCTTCTGCCATTCCTTTCAGTTCTTACACGTTTTTTAAAACTATACTTTATTTTTTTCAATCAGTAAAAGTCTAACTTTTTTTCTCTCCCACTCTAGACCCCTCCTCCTCATTTGAGAATGAAAGAAAAACAAATCTGTTGCAAACATGTAGTCAAATTAAACACCATGGAGGTGCCCCTCCTCCAACAATTGTTTTTTTTTCTACTCTATACTCCTGAATCTGTTAATTATATGGTAGGTAGTAGCACATTTCAACATGAGTCTAAAGGAATGATGCTTGATCTTTATGCTGATCAATCCTACTTTTTTTAGAATTGTTTGTCTTTGCCATATTGATATTATAAAAGTTATGCTTCTGGTTCTACTTATTTTACTCTGTATTACTTTATTTAAGTCCAGGTTTCTTTGAAACTATCTTCTTTATCTTAATGTTCCATCATATGGAAAGATTCCCAGTTGTCATTTTACAAGGAGCTTTAAATATTTTTGTACATTCTACGTACTTCTGCTTAAAACTAATCCCCTGCCTTAATCTATTGTTCTTCTAATTCCTCCTTTTTCTCCATTTCTCGATTTCTCTTTTGAATGAAATATATTTTTGTACCAATTTTGTTTGTCCTCTTGACCACTTCAGATGAGTTAGATTCAATTCTAGCTTTGCCCTTCCCCCATCTCTTCCTCATTTTATAGATATCTACTTTCTCACCCTGATTATGAGATAAAGCCCTTTTTAAAAAAATTTAATTCCTCTCTTCCATTCTTAAGATTATCAAGATATAATAGATATTCTTAGATTATGTCTAATTAGACTCCCTTTATGATCCCTAATGTTGATAATGTATAGGGGAGACAAATATATCATCTTACCATATTTAAATGTTTAGTACCTTATGATTGTTTACTCATGTTTATCTTTTATCCATTCATTCATTTATTTTTCTTAGTGCTTGTGTTTGAACTTTAGAGAGTCTTTAGAGAGATCTTTTCATCAGGAATATTTAAGCTCTCTTTCATTGAAGATTCATTTCTTTCTCTTTGGTAGTAGTGCCTATGTCATTCCAAACTGCTTTTTTTTATTAGCAAAATATTTAAATAGTGAAGAGTAGAGATTCCTAATAAGTAATCCTGACACTTGGTTCTTGGATTCTTTCTTTCTGGTTGCTTGAAATATATTTTCTTTGACCTAGTAGCTCTGGATCTTGGCCATAATATTTCTGGGAGTTTTCATTTTGAGATTTCTTTTAGGAGGTGACAAATGGTTTCAATTTCCATTTTTTGGCATCTGATTCTAAAGATTTGGGCAATTTTCTTTTAAAATTTCCTGAAATATGCATATGCGTGGTCAGTCTCCATAGATAGAGATAGAGATAGATAGATAGATAAGGCAGCCTTAATAAAGGTCACTAATTTTTTCAGTCTTTTGACTTCGTTTTTAACATTTCTTGATGTTTTGCGGTTTCATTGCTTTTGGCCCATTCTAATTTTAAAGGAATTTTGTCATTTAGGCAAGGCTTTGTAGTTATGCTAAGCTGTTTAATTCCCTTTCTAATTTAGCTTTCTTTTCAAATAATTTTCTCTAGTACTTTTATTTCATTAAAAATATTTTAATTCTTTAAGAATGAAATAAAGAGGGGGCAGCCCAGGTGGCTTAGTGTATTGAGAACCAGGCCAAGAGACAGGAGATCCTAGGTTCAAATCTGCCCTCAGAAACTTCCCAGCTGTGTGACCCTAGGCAAGTCACTTAACTCCCATTGCTTAGCCCTTATTGCTCTTCCGCTTTAGAACCAATACACAGTATTGATTCTAAGACTGAAGGTAAGGGTTTTTAAAAAAATGAAATAAAGAAAAATTAAAATGTAGAGGAAAAAATTTGTGCATGCTTACTGTCACTTTGGATTTGTACTCAACTTTGATTTTCTTGGAGGTTTTGCTTGTAGATGTTTAGGAATCATTCTCTCCTGGGTTGTGATGTCTTAAGCCATAATAGCTCCTTTATGGTGGAATTTTTCTTTTCATTCTTAAAGCCTTATTCTTGACTTCGAACTTGATGTTAAGTTCCAGTACTATGTACTTCCAGAGGAGTGACCTGGGCTGGTCTGAAGAGTGTTTCTAGGACATTTGGTTTTAGGACCTACTCACAAAGTGGTCTGATCTAGGGCAAAGTCCACTGCCCCCTAATCTGAACAACAGCATATTGACTAATTTAGTTGGGAAGGCTCTGTAGCTTCAGAGTGACAGAAGTTATATGTGTTATCTTACCCTGTAGAGCATAGGATGGGCTTGTTTTGCACTGTCTAAGAGCTAAGAATGGTTTTTAATATTTTAGAATGTAATAGAAATATTAAAAATTTCAGAAACCAGTCTTAACTCAGGGTCAGTAGCTCTTGATATATAAAGTATAAGGTCAAAACTCAGGGCCTTTTTTATTTTTGTCTTCATATTAGCACCTAATACAGTGCCTAGCACAGGATTTGACTGTCAAGTGTAAAAAAATATCGTTGAAACATTGGATCAAATTGAAATAAAATGAAATTTAATATAAGGACAATTCTTAACTTTTTGTTCTTGGGTTCTTATATGAACCAGTAGTTTTCAACTAATATTTGAGACAGTGTAGAGATAGCTAAGATAGCAATTTTTAGGGGGGGGAAATTGTAAGAATTAGGAAAAACTCTAAGGTGGTAAAGTAGATAGAGTGCTGGACCTGGAATCAGGACATCTGAGCCCAAATCTGGCCTCCCACAATTTATGGCTATGTGACCCTGGGCAAGTCACCTAACACTGCCTTCTTCCATTTTTATCTGTGTAATGAACTGGAGAAGAAAATAGCAAACTGTTCCAGTATCTTTGCCAAGAAAACTCCAACTGGGGAGTTGGCCACAACTGAAAAGACTCAACAACTAGTATATAATGCAAGCTTGTATTAAGAAAGAAAATCATTGTCCATTAGTAGGAAGGCACTTGTCCTGCTATATACATATAATTTGGCCTTGTCAGATTATTTCTGAAATATTTTCTTATTGGGATGCTATATTTTATGAAGGACATTGGTAAAAGAGGATAATGAAGGGCCTAGAAATTATAGATATAGAAGATGTATATTGATATACATAGAGGAATTGTTAAAAGTTAGTTAGCCTGGAGAGGGAGATGTGAGGGACATGATAACTTCAGGTATTTGAAAGGTTGTTTTTCAGTAGAGAGAGAATTATGAGCTTGGCCCAGAGAGGGCAGAAGTAGAACTGGTTAAATGTGATAAAGCAAATTGAACCTTGGCATAATGAAATTTGCAGAGCTTCTCAGCTAGAAGGTGGATATAGTTCTAGTGCTATATGCATTCATTTTATTTTATTTTTTATTTACCTATTATACCTAAAGGAAAAGTAGAGGGGAAAAATTGTCATATTTTTTTAACTTAGGGCCAATACTGAATTTTCCAAACAAGAGGAATCTTCCTTAACCAGTGAATGGCTTTGGAAATTTGCTTTTACTAAAAGACTTGATAATTTTAATGAATTCAACCTAAAATTACAAGGCAAAATAGCACTTACAGAACTTCAGTAAAGTCAGTCTGTGATCCCTGAAGTTATTTGAATCACCAAACTTGCTTTTTATCTATTTGCTGTGCTCTCAAAAGTTAAAACAAGGAGTGAAATCTCCATTCTTACACAAATTTTACAGTGGGTGGTTTTTTCAGCCTAAACTACAGTTCTAGCAGTTTTCCAGACCATATTTCATAATTTGACTGTGTAGTCAATGAACTTCTGCTTAACATTGAATTGGAAGTGAAAAGGTAAATATCAAGAGAAGAATCTTTTTTTTTTTTCATTTTAAATTTTAATTAATTAATTTTATTTTTAAATATTTTCCCATGGTTACATGATTCATTTTCTCTTCCTCCCCTCTTCCCTCTCCTCTCCCGGAGCTGACAAGCAATTTTAGGTACCCTTTCTGTCTCTTTAGTTTCTCCTTTGTATCTAGGCAGATCCCAGGTACCGTCATCTCCCGGCCATTTTATTTATTATTTTAAACCCTTACCTTTGGTCTTTGAATCAATACTATCAAGGAAGAAGAGTGCTAAAGGCTAGGCAATGGGGGTCAAGTGACTTGCCCAGAGTCACACATAGAGAAGAATCTTAATAGAACTTTACACATGCCTTCCAATATGCTCAATCAAAAGCACATGCTTATGGATTGATATCAATATTTGGAAGTACCTATTTGTGTGAAAAGACATTTTCAAGAGGGCAACTGGGTAGTTCAGTAGATTGAGAGCCAGGCCCAGAGATGGAGGTCCTGGGTTCAAATTTGGCCTCAGTCAGGTCCTAGCTGTGTGACCCCGGGCAAGTCATTTAACCCCCATTGCCTAGTCTTTACCGCTCTTCTACCTTGTAACCAATACCTAATATAGTTCTAAGGTGCAAGGTAAGAGTTTAAAAAAGAAAAAAAAAACATTTTCAAAGAGAGGATATATAAAATCTCACTTGAGATACCAGCATTAACAGATAGACGTACATTTGAAATCAAACTTAATGATAGGGAACACTTTACTTTGTATCTCAATTAAGTTGAAATGTTATTTTCCCCAAAAGAATTCTGAGAAGATTTCTATTCCAAAACATACACTCCATTGTTGTTGCTATAGTTTGAATTTTATCAATAATTTGTGGAATTGGTTTTTTTAAATCTCTTTGTACAGGTAATAACTATACAAATCTTAAATCTTTGTCTCTTGGCCCTCACAGCCTAAAGTACTTATTAGCTGGCACTTTATGGATTTTGCTTCAACCTTTGCCTCTGACAAGTCTTTTCCTTGTCAGCAGCCTACTTGGATTTTGAACCAAATAGTGAGCTCCTTGGGGTCAGGTTAAAAGGGATCTTGTCTTAAATGATTCTTTTTTTCTATTCTCTTTTTTTAAACTGAATATTATTTTTAGATTCAAATTCTGCCCCTCCTACCATCCCCATCAGGGGAAAGCAAGAAATACAAAACCCTGTTATAAACATATATCAGTGAAGTAAAACAAATTCAGACATTAGCTGTGTCCAAATGAAAAGTGGCTCAAACTGTTCTAGAGACTTATCTTTATGAAGAGGTAGATAGCACCTTCTATCTTGTTCTTTGGAGTCATTTGATCCAATCAGTTGATCATTATTTTGATCATAGTTTTTTTTTTAACATTTAAAAAAAAAACCTTTACTTTTCTGTCTTAAAATTGATACTAAGTATCCAAGGCAAAAGAATATAATTGAGTAACTGGTCCAGGTTCACACAGCTAGGAAGTGCCTGAGGTCAAATTTGAACCCAGGACCTACCATCTCCAGGCTTGGCTCTTTATCCTCTGAGCTAGCTGTTCCATATAACATTCGTTTTAAAAAAAACGTTGAGGTTCAAATTCTTTCCCTCCTAACCATACCCCCATTCACTGAGAAGAGAAGCAATATGATCAATTACTTGTCAAGTCATGTAAAACATGTTTCCTAAGTTCTTCAAAGTTGCTAGTCTTTCACAGTATTGGCTGCTATTATACTGTTCTGTTCTCTTCTCAGTTCTTGCATCAGTTCATATAAGTCTTCCCAGGTTTCTTTGAAACTTTCCCCATTCATCATTTATTCTAGTACTATTGTATACATATACAGACCCTCATAGCTTTAAGTAAATTTGAATTTGACTTTACATAATGAAATCTGAAAGAATGTGCATTCCAAAGAAACAGGAATGTTAATTTTTCTATACTTTAGTGCTGTCTTTTATTGAGCATTCCCTACCCCCAAGCCCTAAAAAAACAACAAACTTCCAAGTGAAAGCAGAAGGAAAGACACACAAATCTCCAGAGAGAGGAGACTCCACTCTGTTATACCTCTGTCACCTGGTCTGTACTCTTCTGTCTGGGCCTCGTTCTTCTCCTCCCATCCCCTTTCTCAGTTTTTGCTCTTGTTTCTGGCCAGGACCCAAGTGGTCCTGGTTCACTTACTCAAACTTTCTCTTGACTCTGGCCCTCATGTGCCCTCAAACTGTGTGCCATCCCCTTCCCTCCATAGGTCTTTTATCCCTCCTTCCTTTCCTTCTCCATACACAGAGATCTGTGGAATGATCTGCTTTATGTAAAGCAAGACCTGCTTGCCCTATCACTTACTTGTTTATCTATTTCTCATTTGATTGGCATCCATTTTTTTGCTACCACAAAAAGCTACAATAAATCTTTTTGTACACATGACCAAATTGTTTCTCAGAGGTTCTACTAGTTGAGAATTACACTAGCCTTGAATTAGTCTGTTCTTTCCATTGTTATCTCTCATCATCAATTTTCAACATTTCTTTACTTCCTGGTTGCATAGGTAGGAGGCAATCTCTGTTCATTTGCAGTTTTTGATTTTTAGATTTTAAGCATTTTTGAAGATGACTATCATTTGAGCTTTTGAGAACCATTTGTTCTCCATTTATTTGGAAATAGCCCTTATAGTGTCATAGAATTTGGATGTCTTGGATTTTGGACTTGATTTTTTTTTTCTTCCTAAAATCAATTATTTTAAAGCAATTTCATATAAAGCACATTGTGCATCAGAATTAATGAAAGTATATCCAGATTGGAGACAATTACTGTTATTTGAATTTCTTCAGTTTGCCCAATTAATTTCTTTCATTTTTTCATAATTAGGAAACTTTAATGTATTTGAAGTTTTCCAGTTTTTATCATATCTATAATGCATATTGGCATAAAAATAGGTATAGTAAAAAGAACCAATCATGAGTATTAATAACTATTGATCATTTGTTATGTTCTCTGGGGGCGCATAGATCAACAGTCAACTGGATTGACATTCTTCATTAATTATCTTTGTTGATTTGATGCCTAGACCAGTCCCAAATTATATTGCATCCCACGTTATACTAGAATTTTTTTAGGAGTAAGTTCTTAGGAAGCAGACAGCTTAGGATGGAGAGGAATAGTATGCAGAGGAAAGGAAAAAGGAAGACTAAAGATTTTTTTTAAAGTTTACATAGTTTTGTAAGAGTTATAGACTAGAGAAGGTAGGGGTCAAGCTAGGTGTCTCAGTAGATCTGAGAGCCAGGACTAGAGACCAGGGTTCAAATCTGCCCTCGACACATTCTTGCTGTGTGACCCATGGCAAGCCACTTAGCCTCCATTGCCTAGCCCTTGCTGCTCTTTCTGCCTTGAAACCAATACACAGTATTGATTGCAAGATGGAAGTTATGGGTTTTTTATAAAGAAAAAAAAAAGTAATATATTTAGAATAGTTGTGAGGTGTTTAAAAAAATAAGTCTGAAGAAGCACTGTTCTAAACTAAAAAATAATTAGTTTTGTCATCAGGATTTTGATTTTGACTGTCTCTAATGGTTCTCTATTTCAGCTGAAAGAATACATTTTGCATGATTGACACACCTGTGTGTTTTCTACCATTAATTACAGTATTTGAATAGATGGAACCTCTTTGCTTCCTGGAAACTTTGGATTATATGGAACACTTTGAGGAATGTTAAACCAGACAATTGTTTAAAGTCACTCTATTTGGCAAGTCTTGTGGTATTAATGCATATTACATCTGGTGAGGAAACTTTGTTATCCTACTGAAAATCTGCAACTGTTCCTTAAGCCTTAGTGCTAGAGCACTAAGGGGACTTGATCTTTAACCTCCTCAGGGAAGGTTTGGAATTCAGCTCTTGCTGATTGTGAAATCCTAATTCACTTTTTAACTAAGCCATTTAACAATTCTCCAGTTCTTTGGCTATCTCAATGCCCTAGTCCAGGCAAAAAATGATAGTTGCTAATTAAGTTTAAAATTCTAGAATGCCTAATGTGTTCATGAGACTATTGGAGGAGTGCTTTTTATAAGGACATTTTTGTTTTACAGTGAATAAGAAACGGGGAGGGGAGCTTTTGTATTCTCTGTACCTTTTAGTAGGCATGTGACAGACAATAAAACTAAAGTTAACTCAAGCCACATAGACCACATGATCTATGTCACATAATAAACAAATTTGAAGAGCAAAGAGGAATTTACATTTTAGGTCTGGATAGAGGTCAGGACTAACAAGTGAATGTATACATATACCCACGTATATGTGCACATACATATCATATGTAACTATATAATGCTGCTTTAATTTGGAGGATTTTACCAAAGTTCTTAATATGATTACCACATTCTTTTAAACCCTTACCTTCTGTCTTGGAGTCAATACTGTGTATTGGTACTGAGGCAAAAGAGTGGTAAGGGTAGGCAATGGGGGTCAAGTGACTTGCCCAGGGTCACACAGCTGGGAAGTATCTGAGGCCAGATTTGAACCTCTGGTTTCTAAGCCTGGATCTCAATCCACTGAGCCATCCAGCTGTGTGTGGACCCTCTTTCCCTCCCCCCTCCAATGCTTTTAGAAGAATTTCTGAGTTACTCTACCATTTGGTTTTTTTTTTTTTTACCCTCTTAAAAAAAAAAGGGAAAGGGGGAGAAATCTTTTTAACAAGTATGCATAGTCATATAAAATTAATGTTTGTATTAACCATGTCTGAAAATTATTTCATCCTGCATCTTGAGTTCATCACCATGAACATTCTTCACTGTTCCTCTGAAGTTATAGTTGATCATTGCATTAGCCATAGTTCTTAATTTGTCAAAATTGTTTCTCTTTTCAATGTAATTATTATTGTGTAAATTAATCTTTCTTCTGTTAATTTTACTTTGTACCAATTCATACAAATTTTCCCAGATTTACTTTAAACTGATCATTTTTTTTTTATTATTCCTTATAGCTCAGCAGTATTCCATTACATTCAGGCTTTCCCTAAATGATGAGATAACTTATTTTCCAGTTCCTTGCCTTTACAAAAAGAGCCGGTCTATTTTAGAGATCTAGTATTGGTATCATTGGATCAAAGGTCAGAGACAGTTTCATGACATAGCATAATTCCAAATTGCTGGTACCAACTCAGTTGCCTCTCCAACATTTGTTGATTTTCCTTTTTATTTGTCATGTTCTATAAAGATAATTGTGAAGTAGAACCCCTCAGGATTGCTTTAACATTCATCTCTCGAGTATAAGTATCCTTCCACATTGCAAGGGTTAGGGGGCCACGGTGGCCCTCTAGTCTTGAAAATCCATGTGAAGTTTTTTGGCTTTTGCATTCTTTTTGCAAACCTTAACTTTAAAAAAGAAATTATATATATTTATGGTATTGAAAGACTGTTGATACTATACAATACATATATTATGCATTTCTAAGTTTCTAAACTTTTCCCATGTCATCTGTTATCCTTTCTGTGTTGTTTCTGTCTTCCACAAACCTTCTTCCAAATTCCCATTGATATATCAAAACTGTGATGGGGGAAGTTGCTATGGGGAGAGATAGCTGATTTTGAATACTTTTTCATGTGACTTGCCAACTTGCTATCTTTCTCTACATACTTGTCTTGTTTTCTGATTTCATGTATGGTGAGAATGTCAATATTAATAAGATTGAGTTCTTCCAGTAGAATGTATACTTCTTAGTTACTGGAAAAGAAGCTGACATTTATTTTTGTTTAATATTTATAGAAAATCTAAAGATGGATTCCTATATGTCTTTATATAAAGAACTTGAACTCAAAGGACACCAGTTTCTCCTGTTGTTTATATCTTGTTGGTACACAGTTGTTGGTATGTTGTCTCCTCCAAAGATCTTGAACTCCTTTAGGGGCAGGGACGGTTTTTGCCTTTCTTTGTATCCTCTGCACTTACCAGAGTGCCTGGCATAATTCTCTTTTCATTTATCCAGGCTGCATAGAATCAGAAAATTGAAGAGAGTGGCTTATGTACTTGGTGATTAGTATCCACTATTTAGTTTATCATATTCTTAAAAGTTCTGTAATAGTTTCTACTAACGTTGGAAAATTATATTTCAGTTAATCCATCTTGGTGTAAAGAAATTTAAAGCTTCCTTACTTTTTACCTCATGTAATGATGAGTAAAATAGGAATTTGTTTTAACTTTTAATATGTCCATTTAGCCCCTGGAGAAAAATGAATATTTAAATTCTTATTTTTGAGAGTTCTAGATTTAGGTCAGTCAAGTATTAAATGCTAGGTGCTGAGAATACAAATACAAAAAATGAAATAATCCCTACTCAAGGAATTTAAATTCTGATGGGGAAGATTTGTACAAACAAGAGTATAAATAAATATAAAGCGAATAAACAAAAAATATGGAAAATAAATATTAAGCATAAGTCTTAAGACACACCTTTACTCTTGCTTGGGAAGTTTTTACTCTTAATCCTAAATGTCATTACACAGTATATTTGAATTAATCTTTTATTAATTTTGTGTCTTTTTTGAAAGTCTAGTGGTTAGAGTTGGATCTTTTTTTTTTTTTTTTAAACCCTTACCCTTCCATCTTGGAGTGAATACTGTGTATTGGCTCCAAGGCAGAAGAGTGGTAAAGGGTAGGCAATGGGAGTCAAGTGACTTGCCCAGAGTCACACAGCTGGGAAGTATCTGAGGCCAGATTTGAACCTTAGATTTCAATCTTAATAGAATAAGGCATTAACATTTATTATAGATTATATCAGTTTTCATGTGATGTTGTTATGTAAAGCATAAACATTGGCTTCATTTACTGGCTGGTTTTAATGAGCACATTGAAGAACAAGATTTATTTTTCTGGACCATGACTTATGAGGGGAATCACAGAAAACTCTTAATGAGAGGAGAATATTTAGAAATGTGAATAGTTTTCACTAAAGGCCAGCATGGTTTAATTAAGAATAGATCATTCTAGACTAGTTTATGTATTGGGAACATTTTTTGGTACAGTGTGATTCTTTCACCTGAAAGCAGATAATTTTCATGATAATTACATCTTTTGTAAGTCTGTAGAAAGCTATTAATTCTGTACTTCATTCTGGCCTTTTGGAACTAAGTGGAAATGACCAAAACTTGGGTATGTGACCATGCTAACTCTGAACGGATAGCATTGAATATATAATGTTTGTCCCAGACTAAACAAGAATAGATTTCAAATTCTCAAAAATGTAGGTAGGATTCCTAAGAGGGCTAAAGGGATGCAGGAAATATTTTCAGGAAAACATTCTGTTGACTTTGTAATAATCTTTGACAGAGAAAAAAGGGGATTGATATGACTGCAGAAAAAGCTCATTAATGACTTCAGATTTTAAAGGACTACATATAAAGTGATAGTAAAGGTACCTAAGGAATTTAGAAGTGTCATGGTCATATAAAGATCATGTTAACAAATCTACATGACCATGAATGTCAGAAATTATTATGCATATGTGGAATATAGGAAAACCTGGGGAAGACTTACACTATTTTCCTGGTTCTGAAAATTATATGAATTATATGAAATTATAATGACAAATCCTGACCCCAAAGAAGGAGATGAAATGGCATGGCATGGAACATTAAGTAATGTTGGACTTTTTTGTATTGTAGATGGCAGAGAGAGAGAGAGAGAGAGAGAGAGAGAGAGAGAGAGAGTGTAGAGCTAGTTTTGGATCATAGAGAATATAAATAAAAGACCAACAAAATATTTTTTATGTTATGTTAGTGAAGAAGTCATAGGAATGAGGACTCTTGTTTTGCACATATAGGAAGGTAAATGGGAGAAGTCAGAAATTGCTGAGTTGGTTTTTCTTCCTTTTCTCTAGTTATAAGCTTTTATCTTTGTACTAAGAAGCATTATAGTACTTGACTGTTGCTCTCAGCAAATTCGAATACCACATCCAAATTTATAGAAATAACTTGAAAAATACTACTTACATTTACATATTGCTTCAAGTTTAGCAAAAGTGTTTATATACATCATCCCACTTGCTCCTCAAAATAGCCCCTGTGAAGTTTTTCAGATAGCCTTATATCCCCATCTTATAGTGTCAAGAAATGATCTTTGAGAAATAAGGATGAAAAACAGATTATAGGACCCAATGGGAGATCTATTTTCCTCCCCTATGTGGGGTAAGGTGGGGGGAACACCTGGCACTTGTTGGTTGGGAAGTGGCATTCCCTCTCTAAAAGGTTTGCCATCATTGGCCTAGTTTCTCTAGCCCAAACCATCCACAGAATGAATGTTATCTCCAACATCCTTGACAATTGTTCATCTAGCACAAAGACTTCCTGTCCCATCCTTACCTCCAAAGCCCTCTCCCACAGCAATAAAAAATAGAGAGGAAAAGGAAGAAAAGCAGTTTGGCAAGACAAACTGACATTTTTATCACCTGAGACTGACAATATATGTAACCCTCCCCCTTTTTCTGGAAAAAGGAAGCTGGATAGTACATTGTCCCATCTTTTTGAAGCCAAGTTTGGTATTATAATTGATTACTGTGTGTTTTCTTTACATTTACATTGTTTTAGGCACTGTATTCTTGGGTATTGCTTTTTTGGTTTTGTTTCGCTTTGATGTTCATGATGTCTTGTGTTTCTCATTCATATTCATCATTGCATTTTCATTAAATTCATGTATTAGAATTTCTTTAGCCATTTTCCAATCAACATCTAATTTACATCCTGTTCCTTCTCCTCCCCCCTTTTGCTACTACAAAAAGTGCAGCTATATATTTGGCTATAAATGAGGCGGGACTGTATCTTTGTCCTTTGACCTTGGGATCAGTTTTACTCTCTTAGCATTATTCTAGAATGCCAATTTAGAAATTTCCATGATTTTACAATTCACAAGTTGTCATAAATCACTAGGACAACAAAAAATCAAGAATTATATTAAAATATATAGTTTTTTAAAAACCCTTAACCTTCTGTTTTAGAATTGGTTATAAGTTTTCATTCAAAGGCAGAAGAGTGGTAAGGTCTAGACATTGGGATTTAAGTGACTTGCCTGGGATCACACAGCTAGAAGTGTCCAAATTTGAATCCAGGACCCTCATGTTGTCAGACCTGGCTCTCTATCCACTGAGCCATTAGCTGCCCTTAAAATATACAACTTTAGTAGGTGTTATTTGACTTCATAAACTTGCCATCTATATTAACCTGTGTTATAATTGAGTTCTGCTATATGTTAAACTTTTAAAAATTCTTGATGAAAGTAGAAAATAACATAGGTTTGCAAGTCCACAATCCAAAAGAAGTCAATTTAGGTCTTTAATCCCCCTTACCTTGAACTTCTGCTATTTCTGTATATATATAGGTGTTGAAAAACCAGGGACAGCTATGCGAAGGGGGGGGGGGAGCATAAATTAGAAAAGGTTTGTAGTAGACCAGTCTAGAATTTCAGTTCTCTGAGTTGGGACTGTTAGAAATAATGGGAAATTATGTGAGAAAAGTCAACTGAAGAGTTCATATCCTTTATCCAGATGACCTGAGGCAAAGAGAGATAAGTGACTTGCCTGGGATCACCCAGCTAGTAAGTGTCTGAGGCCAGATTTGACCCTCAGGAAGAGGGGTCTTCCTGACTCTGGACCTGGCACTCTAGCCACTATATAACCTAGCTGCCCAGATATATAGCAGTATAACGAAATATTGTCACATACATTAGAAACAACAAATAAACTGGATTAAAACTTAGTTGAACTGATGCACAGGGAAGCAGAACTCAGAAATATAGAACGAAAACCAGTGCAAACAAAAAACCCAAACTTGGGCTGATAATGGTTATAACCAATGATGAGAAATATCCATTTCCCTCCTTAGAGAGGTGGTAAGCTTAATGCAGGTGTGTAGCATTGCCTTTTCTTAAAGTTTCTCTTGGTGTCATTCTCCCCCCCCCCTTTTTTTTAAACATCATCTTAAACCACTTAGTACCCCAACTTCTGCCTTTGAATAATTTTTCTGTCTACTACGATAATTAAAACAGGTTTTGAGTTAAAAAGATAATTTTTCCATATAGGAATATAAACAATTTCACTTTACTGCATCCCTTAAAAAAGAATCTCCCCTACCCCCCTCTTTCTAGTTTACCTTTTTCATGTTTCTTTGAATTTTGGATTTGGACATCAAATTTTCCATTTAGTTCTGGTCCAGTTTCTTTAGGAATACTTGGAAATCTATTTTGTTAAATGCTGTTTTGATGGGTAGGTGATTCTAATTCTCTTGCCCTTCTGAATATCATATTCCAAGCCTTGAGGTCCTTTAGTGTGGAGGCCGCCAGATCCTGTGTAATCCTGATTTGATTGGTGCTCCTTGATATCTGAATTGTCTCTTTCCGGCTTCTTGTAAATTTTTTCTTTAGCTTGGAAGTTCTTGAATTTGTCAATTACATTCCTGGGGGGGTTGTCTTTTGAAGATTAAATAGAGAGGGTTTCTATGGATTCTTTCAATGTCTATTTTGCACTCTAGTTCAAGAATATCAGGGCAATTTTCTTGGATAATTTCGTGTAGTATGATATCAAGGCCTCTAGTTTTTTTCCAGGTTGTCTGGTAGACCAATGATTCTCAGATTGTCTCTGCTAGATTTGTTCTCCAGGTCTGTTGTCTTCTCAATGAAATATTATTTCATGTTTCCTTCTATTTTGTCATTCTTTTGACTTTGCTTTTTTAATTCTTGCTGTTTTGTGAGATCATTAGTTTTTATTTGCCCAATTCTAGTCTTTAAAGACTGTTTTTCAGCTATGATCTTTTGATTTTCCTTTTTGGTTTGGTCTATCCTACTTTTCATGGCTTCCATAAGGTCAATTCTGGTCTCCAATTTGCTTATCACTTTGTGATTTATGGGCTTCTTTTTCCAAGTGAGAGATTCTGTCTTTTAAACTGTTATTTTCTTTTTTAATTACTTGCATTTCTATTTCCCACTTTTCTTGCCAAGTTTCTTCTTGTTTTTGAATTCCTTTTTGAGTTCCTGGAGAGCTTGTGACCATTTTTTTTTTTAAAGTTTGGATGTTTGCTTGTTTGTTGCTCTCTACTGTCATTTCTGTACTCTGTTGTTTTTCTCCATAGAAGTTATCTGTCAGGCTTTTTTTTTTTTTTTTTTTTTTTTTGGTAATTTGTAGACTAGTTCTTGGGGTGTTGGTGGCCAATTACTGCGTTAGTTTTTCCTTCCCTTCCCAGCCAGAAGTCTGAGTGAAGAGGGCAGGCAGTTCTCTGTGTATGGAGCTGAGCTACAAGAGTGGTTTTTGCCCTGAGGCTATTTTTCCAGCCTTCCACTGCTTCTGCTGTGGGTAGCCCCTCTCTGCCCTATCTCCTGCACCCAAGCTCCGTGTTCCTCAGCATCTTAGTCCCAAGTCTCTGCCCTCTGGTAAGTCTGTGGTGCCCTCAGCCAGCCCCTGAGAACATAGAGATTGCCCTGTGCTCACTCCAACTCAGTAGGTGGTGTGGGGGAGGAGCGATCAGCTTGGGCCTTGGTAGGTGTAATTTTACCCCCTTATAGCGTGGAAATGCCAAACTCTGCCTACCTTCAAGGCTGTGCCCTACAGTAGAGCCCCTTCACTCCTCTGATTTTGATTTTTGTCAGTTGTGAGAAGTTCCTTCCTTCTACTCTGTGGCCATCTTAGCCTGAAAGTTATAGCATTGCCTTTTCCTTAAAAACTAAAGGCATCATTAAGATTAAGAGAATAAAATACTCCTGATAGCAAGATCTACATCTTCCTTTAAAAAAAACAAAAAACAAAACTTGTCCCCAGTTCTTTGCTCTGTACTTCAGAGTAAGTTTTTAAATATTTGATTTCTACAAAAATTTCAGCTATGTGATCTTGGGCAAATTGCATTTCCTCTCTGGGCCTCAGCTTCCTTATTTAGAAAATGTTGAGATTAGATTAGTTGATCTCTAAGGTATCTTCTAGTTAAATCTGTAATCTTAATTCACTATCTAGATTTTTCAGTCTTGAGTGAATTAAAAGCTGGTTTACATATTGCAGTGCTTTCTAGCACTGTCCTTGGGACCTTCTAGACTAGATTGTTGGTGTAGACAAGAAAACCCAGGAGAGGAATCAGAGGAGTACTTATTATGTTACTATGACTTTTCCTTAGCAATATGTTAAATTGGATTAAGTAGTACTCAACTCTACATAAAGCATAGTTTTATGACTCCTGTCTTGGGAAAAACACTTCATTTCTTGGCAAAGTCCAGAGAAAGTGAATCCCTGGTTAGATTAGTTTGTTTCCTAAAGAGGTATTCATCTAATTCCTTAGGTTTCCATGGCTTTTTTTTTTTTTTTAAAGAGAAATAGAGAAGGGAAAATCAAAATTTCAAGCTAAAATGTTTGAAGCTCTGTAGGTTAATCAAGATTATTCACAGATGAAGATAAAGCATCTCTTAGAAATAATAAACCAATGGGGAAACACTTGATTTTAAAAAATTAAACTTGCTGCAGAACTTTTGTGAAAACATCCATAAACATGAATAAAATTTCATTTGAAGTAACTGAATATATCAGATGAGAAATAGTAATATTATGTAACACTACAGAAAATTGAATAAAACTTGCCTGAAATAAATTCACAGACTGATAGACAAACTTCCTCAGTAATGTTTGGAAAACAGTTCAACTTTGAGGATGTAAGTTTATGGTATTCCTTAATGGACGTGGTGAAATAAAATTTGTGCATGATATTTATTTTAGATTTAACAACATAGGGAAATAAGGAACCCAAAGCTTTCCTTGAATGTAAAATTGAGTGTTATTGAGAGTTTGTGTTGAATCTTCATTATATCTCAGTTTTAACAATTTGTTTTCAGGGTTTTAAAACACTTTGTTTTCATAAGCTCTATCAACAACTATCATTGTTGAGAACCCTAGGTTCAAATCTGATAAGTGTTAGGTGTATGCTTATGGGCAATGCATTTTATCTCTGAGTCTCAGTTTCTTCTTTAAATAGGGATAATCATCCTTGCCCTTGTAGGTGATTGTGAAGATCAAATTAAATATTAAATTAAATATCATGAAATAAGTTTTATAGAAATGTCAGCCCTTGTGTTTATGGAAATTAGAATTTACAAGGGGCAGCTGGGTGGCTCAGTGGATTGAGGGCCAGGCCTAGAGATAGGAGGTCTTAGGTTCAAACCTAGCCTCAGACACTTCGTTGCTGTGTGAGCCTGGGCAAGTCATTTAACCCCCAGTTGCCTAGCCCTTAGCATTCTTCTGCCTTGGGACTCAATATTGAGTCCCAGGCAGAAAGAAGGGTAAGGGTTTTTTTGTTTTTGTTTTTGTTTTTTTAAGTGTTTATAGAAGGAGCAACTAAAGTTGCTGCTTGCCACTTACTGGAGATGATTTTTCTATTCCAAAGTTTGAGTGGAGGGGCAGGATTATGGAAATCACTTTGGTTCATACAGTTGTATAGCTTCCTTTGAGTCATGGGTTAAAATGATTTTATTCTTACATTTGGATTATTGTAGTTGATTCTCTAGATTTTTTTGCATAGCTAACCTGTTTCGTACCCACTGGAGCTAGGAACATTAAAATTTGCACAGAGGCTCCTATTTTGTTTTACTGCCAATTTAAATAAAAATTATAAAAGAAATATCAAATAAGTGTGTTAGGCTTAAGGTATAGTTCTTTCCCCAGCTGTGTTTTTGGGGAGAATAATTTACTAACTAAAACCTGAAAGGATTCAAATTAATTTAGCATTCAGGAAATAATTAACTTTTTGAATTTAACTCTCTTCCTGATTTTCTACCTTTTTTATACCTCAATTGCTCTCAATTTAGGCTTGCAAAGCATATTTCTTTACAAACTCCTCTTTATTTTACATGTGAAGAAATAACCATTGAAAGTTGTTATAGTGTTTTCTAATCCAGTCTTGGATTTACTGAGAAAACTAGGGAGAATACAATTCTCTTGTACTTAATACTATTCTCGTACTAATTTCTTCATATAGACATTTCAGTGTAATTCATATATGTCCCTTGAGTAAATAACTGTTGGAAAATTGGTATGTTTATCTGTTATCATTTTGTTGCTTCATTTTTATGGTTTCTAAATTTGCTACCATTAGCTTAGACTTTTTACTCTAGGATAAGGAACTGTGTTTTCCAGTTCATATATCCACTTAAATATTCTCTAGCGTGGACTATATTTGAGAGTGTGATTTTAAAAAATTCCCCATATGTATGTATCACATGCATCTAAAGGCATTTCCTCTCTTTGTAAGATTTCTTTTGTTTAATTACTAGAGTCCTTTCATATTGAATGTTCTACTTGATATCTTTCTTTGTAGGTAATTAATTGTATGAAAGTTTTTATTTTATTTTGAATGTTTTCCCATAGTTACATTTTTCATGTTCTTTCCCTCTTCCCCAACACCCCGCCCTTCCCCACTCTGTAGCTGACACACAATTCTACTGGGTTTTACATGTATTTGATATAATTTAAATTGGAACCATGTTAATTTCACTTGAATCTAAGATTTTTGAGTAGTTTGGGGATGTGTTAAAAATCTTAAAAGCTTGAAGTATAATTATTTGACCACTACTAGGCTGCCTGTTTCTGTTTATTCTCTAGCCTGAATAATATTATTTACTCTTGTCATTTCAGTGGAAGTAAAGGAACTGCAAGAGTTGTTTTTTTTTTTTTTTTTTTTTTTTTTTTTTTTTTTTTTTTAAATTTTAAACCCTTAACTTCTGTGTATTGACTTGTGTATTGGCTCCAAGGCAGAAGACTGGTAAGGGTAGGCAATGGGGGTCAAGTGACTTGCCCAGGGTCACACAGCTGGGAAGTGTCTGGGGCCGGATTTGAACCTAAGACCTCCTGTCTCTAGGCCTGGCTCTCAATCCACTGAGCTACCCAGCTGCCCCTGCAAGAGTTTTTTCAAGATTCATTTTGTTCTTGGAACCCAAATGTCCATATTGCTATAGAATTTCCAGGTTTCTTATTCTCCTTAATTTATGAGATAGGCAGATATATTTAAGTATATGTATCTTTTGTAGTAATAATAGCATGTAATAGGAATATAGTGCTAACAGGAGAAATTACAACCGTCAAAATATATAGAATTCTACATAATAAATCTGAGTATAGCTAGGTGGCTCAGTGGATTGAGAGAGGCATAAAAACCACAGAGATCCTGGATTCAAATATGACTCTAGATACTCCTAGCTGTGTGACTCTTAAGTCATTGACCTCCATTTCTTAGCCTTGGAACCATTTACACATTACTGATTCTAAGACAGAAAAGAAGGTTTTTTAAAAAGAGACAACATTTTTAGTTGGAGAAATCAAGAGAACTCAAATAATTAAAACCATTAATCTGTCGTTTCTTTGCAAGTGATGAGAAAAAGTAGATTTTCATTTTTATCTTTCAATGTTATTTCCCCCCCATTTATATGCAAAAACATTAAGTTTTCTAAAATTTTGAGTTATAGATTCTCTCTGTCCTTCCTCTTCCTCTCTCCCTGGTCATGTTGTGGGAGAAGAGAAATATTTTTTTAAAAACCCAAAATAAAGTGAAAGTATGTTTTGGTATGTATACTACATTTGTTCTTTCTCTGGAGATGGACAGCATTTTTGTATGTCCTTCTAAATTGTCTTGGATCATTTGTACTGCTGAAAATAGCCAAGTCATTCACAGTTGATCATCCTTATATTGCTGTTGGTATGATGTACAGTGTCCTACTGGTTCTGCTCACTTCACTTTGTATTAGTTTATGTAAATCTTTACAGGTTTTTCTGAAATTTTCCTTATTATTTCTTATAGCACAGTAGTATTCCATTAGTCACATCACAACTTGTTCAACCATTTTCCAATTTATGGATATCCCTCAA
Organism: Gracilinanus agilis; assembly: GCF_016433145.1. Taxonomy (NCBI): domain Eukaryota; kingdom Metazoa; phylum Chordata; class Mammalia; order Didelphimorphia; family Didelphidae; genus Gracilinanus; species Gracilinanus agilis. The sequence goes on along the minus strand of NC_058130.1, from coordinate 38,061,194 downwards.
TTTCCAATTATTTGCCACCAATAAGAGCTGCTGTAATTATTTTTGTTCAAATAGATCCCTTTCCCTTTTTAAAAAATCACATTAGGATACAGGCCTAGTAGTAGTATTGCTGAGTCAGAGTATATACTTCCCCTTTGGCCATAGTTCCAAATTGCTCTCCAGAATTGTTAGATCATTTCACAACTCCACCAACCGTACATTAGTATCCCAATTTTCCCAAATTCTTCCAACAAAAATGTATTTTCAAACCCAAATTTGCTTGTACTGGTCTCAAATTTCCATCTTTCATTGGGAACAGTAGATAATAGAGTGCCTGGCTTAGAATTAGGAAGACCTTTCTGAGTTCAAATCTGGCCCCAGAATATTACAGACAAGTGGGCAAGTCACTTAACTGTTTTGTATCAGTTTCCTCTTTATTTTAAATGAGTTGGAGAAGGAAATGGAAACCCACTTCAATATTTTTTTAATCTTTTGTTTTTTACCTTAGTTTTCCCCCAAATTTTACAAAACCAAACAAGCATTTCCATATACAAAGTGTGATAATGAGGTTAAACCTACCCAGCCCCCCTTTTTCCCCTTAAAAAAGAAAAAGATGGTGCACGAATGAAATTACAAATCTTTCCTATATGTTTAGCTTACTTTTTTTTTTTTAACCCCTATCTTCCACCTTAGAATCAATACTGTGTATTGGTTCCAAGGCAGAATAACTTGAAGGGCTAGGCAATTGGGTTAAATGACTTGCCCAGGGCCATACAGCTGAGACGTGTCTGAGGCCAGATTTGAACCTAGGATTTACTGTCTCTAGGTCTGGCTTTCAATCCACTGAGCCACCCAGCTAAACCCTAGCTTACTTTTCTTCATATCTATATAATCCTATCCACAAGTGTCCCAGCTCCATCCCACTGTGTGTGTCACAGAAGATAACCACCAAGAAAACCAACATGGACATAGTCTTTCATTTTTTGCATCTCTGTTCGTTTTCTGGAGGTAGCACAGTTTATTCTTTTTTATTCTTTTCTCCTGGTTCTGCTCATTTCACTGTTCATTATCTAGTTCTTTCCAAATTCTTTTTCTAAGTCAGTCTGTTTGTCATTTCTTATGTCATAGTAGTATTCTGTCACAATCACATACAACAGTTTGTTCAGCCATTCTCCAATTGATGGGCATCCCCTCAATTATCAGTTCTTTGCCACCACAAAGAGAGCTGCTAGAAATATTTTGGAACATATAGGTTCTTTTCCTCTTTCCCTGATCTCATTGTGAAAAAGACCTAGCAATAGTATCTGATGAGTTGTTTTGGTGTTTGTATTTCTCAGTGGTGATTTAGAGCATTTTTTTCATACACCTATATACGACTGATTTCTTCACCTGAAAATTGTTCATGTCTTTTGCTCATTTCTCAATTAGGGGATGGCTCTTACTATAAGTTTGACAAAATTGTGTCTATATTTTAGATATGAGAACCTCTGAGAGGCTCTCTATAAAACCTAATTCTGCTTTTCTTCTAATCCTGGCAGTTTTTATTACTCAGATGATCCATTTTTCATATCACAATGCTCTTCATCTCTTAATGACTCATAAATTCCTCTCCTATCCATAAATCTAATAGGTAGTATGATCTCTATTCTTCTAATTTACTCATCTCTCCTTTTATATCTATATGCTCTAGTATTTTTGCCAAGAAAACTCCACTTGTTGTTTAGTCATTCATCATGTCCAATTCTTTGTCATCCCCCATTTGTGGATTTCTTGGCAATGATACTAGAATGATTTGCCATTTCCTTCTCCATCTCATTTTGCAGAGGAGGAAACAGGCAAAATGGGGTTAAGTGCCTTAACCCAGGGACATAAGCTAGTAATCTTCTGAGGTCATATTTGAACTCACGAATATGACTGTGATTCCAAGACCAGTAATCTATCCCACTCTGCATGCCACCTAGTTGTCCATGTTTAGCCTTTGCTTTAATTCAGTAGTGAGAGCTGAAAATAGACACATCATTTTGTACCTTGTAAACAGGTCTCTCCTGTTCTCTTGGTAATTTAGAAAACCTCACAAATGCTGTGTTACTGGTTAAACCAGTGCTTCCATTGTAGATTTTAAAATATAGTTCTAGAAAAATTGCCTTGTTATCTAGACTAGTGGTGTCAAACTCAAATGGAAACATCCAGAAATTAATATTATCTATGTTGGTGTTGTAATTTTTATTTTGTAAAACATCTCACAACTGTGTTTTAATTTAATTTTGGTCTGTCATCAACCAAAAGACAAAAAAGAATTGGACACCTGTTTAGACTGAACTTTGGTTTCATCTTTCCCATCCCCCAGCTCTACCAGATGAGAAAGATAAAGATATGATTCTTATTTTCTCTAAATCCTATGATCCTAGGTTGCCTTTACTTTATGGATAACTAATCAAAAGTTACTAAGCTAGCCCAAAGAATATACTTTTTTTTAATGTCAAAGTGAAATCAGACTATTACTTTCCCAACTACAGAGTATTATTTTCTGTTTTGATACTATATTCTCTTAAATTCTCTGTACAATGTATTTCTCTTGATTTGCACCGACTTTCTCCTATCTACTTTACCAGCCTTAACCTCTCCAGCTATCTAGTGAATATCTTATCCTTCCTCTAAAAACTCCCTGCTCCCCACTCTTCCTAACTTTCCTAAACCACCACAATAGCTTATTGATTGGTCTCTCTGTCCCAAGTCTCAGAACTCAGTAGCCAAAGTGATCTCAATAGGTTCTGATCACGGTGTCTCTGTCCATCTAATATATGTACACATACAATCTCTTGTGGCACCCTGTCCCTCACATTTGATTGGTTGAACTTGTTTGGCATACAACTTCATTCCCACCCTGTGCTTTTCCTTTCTTCCGTACCTTAAACCCTTCCATGGGAGGTTTCAAATTAATGGACCAAGTCAGTCATCACAAGATGATTCCATCTTTCTTTGTCAATAATAGGTGTGTTTTTAAGAGAACAATGAAAACTAAATATTTTGCAAAGAATTTTAAGAAAATTTTTAGGTTATAGCCTTGTGGATGATAGCCAGTGAAAACCTCCCATGGAAGGGTTTAAGGTATGGAAGAATGGAAAAGCACAGGGTGCTTTATGTTTTATGTAAAGGAACGAGCTGGCAGTTCTTTTCAAACCATGTTATAATTTGTAACATTACATGGGAATAAACTGAAGAGTAAGCTTGAGGGTAGACTAGTAGATTTTAGTGTCATCTTTGTTTGGATAGTAATTGAATTTCAAGGGTGGGTGATAGTGCCCTAAAGAATACCACCACCCTTTTACATTTTCTTATGATTTCTCAAAAGGGCTCTTTCAGACAAATTATAAAAAATAGCATCAGTTATTAGGAAGGAACTCTTGATAAGATAGTTTAGAGAAGTGCATTGATTTGAGGAGTATTTTACCATAGATTTTTTTGCATTTAGTATGTGATTGAAAGTAGTGAATTGGTTTATATAAACATGCTCAGCTCTAATGGATTCCTTCTGAAGTGGATGGGCCCTTATTTCTTAATTATATTACCAATAGTTATTTCAATTAAATATTAATATAATTATTGTATTAATTGCATTAATAAAATAATTACATTATTAATAATTATTAACCTGTCTAGACCAGTGAAGGGGTAATTTCTAAATAGACATTTAGAAATTTAGAATTTGACCTCCTGCTTCAAACTACTTCACCACTCTTTGACTCGTTCTATTAATGCAGCCAGTTTACTCTTATATATCTTATGCTTCTGCGTTTGAAGAAACATCTAAAGCATTTTTGGATTTACCTTCAAGACCCTTTTTAGGTGCCACCTATTTTAGTCTCATTATTTATTATTGCTGGCTTCCTTCAGATACTCTTGAAGCATTTGTCCTGATTCCCTCCCCCCCCCCCATTCCCATGTCATTTTAACAAGCTCTTAGGCATTATACAATGATCTTTTTAAAAAATATATATTTTATTCCTCCCCTCCCCTCGTAAGTACATGTCAAAACAACTTTTTTAGACATTCAAATAAAAAAATTGCTTCCTTCTTCTGACCCTCACTTCTTCCCTGCTCTCTTCCCATCCTGGATGAGGAATCTGATATAGATTTTATATGTTTAATCATATAAAACATGATTAAAAGAAAAAAATCATGAATCATTTTTTCATGAAAAAAGATAATTAAATGTATGTTTCATTCTGAATACATACTCCAGTTCTTCAGAAGGCAGGGACATTTTTCATCATGAATCTCTGGAATTATCTTGGATCACTGTATTGATGGGAATAATTAAGTCTTTCACAGATTTTCATTAATAAATATTACTATCACTGTGTACAATATTATTTTGGTTCTGCTTACTTAGCATCAGTTCATGTAAGTTTTCATATTTTTCTGAAATCATTCTCTTTGTAATTTCTTAACCACAACTTGTTTAGCCATTTCCCAATTGAATTCACCCATTTTCCAATTATGGACAATGCCATAATTTCCAATTCTTAGGCACATACAATGTTGTGTGGATTTGAGACATTTATTATTGGTATAGTTTTACTATTTGACAACTATAGTTATTGTGTTCCACTAATATCTGTAGGAATTCAACATATTTTTTTCAAAGGAGTGGCTAGGTGCCTCTGGATAGAGCCTCCAGGCCTAGAGGTGGAAGGACCTGGGTTCAAATCTAGTTGCATATACTTATAGCTCTGTGACCCTGAGCAAGTCACTTAATCTCTAGTCCTTGCCCATTTGTCTTAGTCATTCCTAGTACCCAAAGTAAGAAACTAAGTTGGTTTGTTTTGGTTTGGCTTCATCACTTTTAGTAAGTTCTATCAGTTGAATGATGGATTTCATGCCAGAAGTAGGGTTGTTGAATTCTGTAGTTTTTAAGAATGCATGTTACACCACAAAAAGGTACAGAGAGGTTTTAATAGTTCAAGCAAGAATTGTTTTGATCTATTGTAGCACATTTTGTTGTGAGGGAGGGAATTAAGCATTTCAGGAATCATTCAAGAACACAAGGAGCCAGGGACAACTAGGTAGTTCACTGGATAGAGAGCCAGGCCTGATGATGGTAGGTCCTGGGTTCCAATTTGGCTACAGACACTTCATAGCTATGTTGTATGACCCTGAACAAGTCACTTAACCCCCATTGCGTAACCCTTATTGCTCTTCTGCCTTGGAACTAATACCTAGATCAATTCTAATTCCCAGGTTAGGTGCAGGAGCAAGCTTAAAAATGAAAAAACATTACCAAGAACCATAAATTTATGCTTGGAAATAACTTAATCCTCATAGAATAAGCAAAGGAATTCAGAGACATCGTGACAGGTGGAAAGTATTAACAGAGTCATCATGACAAAAATATCCATATTAAGACAAAGACTGAGAATGATGATGATGAAACATCATTTTTCTCGTTCAAAATGGTGTCCTTGGCTCCCCAGAACCTTTCAGGGCCAAAACCCAACCATTCATTCAAGAAGCTTATTTGCAATTACTATGTACAAGGCTACAGTGCTCAGGTGTTGGCAATACAAAGATAGGCAAGAAACAGACCCTTCTTGTAAAGACTTGATATTCTAATCAAGGAGCCAGCATTATACACCATATATGATGTAGGTGGAAAGTAATTTCCTAGAGGGAAGCATTAGCTTCTGGAGGGACTACGAAAGATCTCTTAGAAGAAAAAATTTGAACTGAGTCTTGAAGGGGAGCCAGGGAAACCAGGAATGGAGAGGAGGGTGGGACATTTCAGATATGAGGGATAACCAAAGGGCCAAGTGGGTCAAGATGAAGTTTGATGCTGACAGAACCAGTGCTGCTGGTTTTTAAAAGTGTTTGGAGGGGATAGTAAAGAAGCCTGGAAAGGGAGATAGGGGCAGGGGGTGAGGTTATGAAGAGCTTTAAATGCCAGTACTTGTTATTTGATTCTGGAAGTAAGTCACTGGAATTTATTTGATGAGGCTTCTATATTGCAAACTTGGTGATGGTGGGACTCCAGATGGAATTGGAGAATTTGGAAGCTTTCGGTTTAGTAAAGAGCAGCAGTCCTTGCTTGTTCTGTCTAGTTTGAGAAGTTTGTGGAACATTGAAAAGTAGAGATTGGGCCCAAGAGAGAATAGGGGGTTGGAAATGTAGATTTAGGAGTCTCTGTGCTTAAAGCTGATAGTTGAAGACCTAGACCTGAGAATGAGCTTGGGGTTATCCACATCTCCTCCTACCCTTCTTTAGAATCTAAGTTTTTTAGAGGCTAGTACTAGTTTTCTTTTGTCTTTGTTTTGGTCCCTATAGTGTCTACACACTTAAGAGAAGTTAGTTCCCTGTAGCTTGGTTCCTTGCAAATAATAGGCACTTGACTTGATAAAATATTGTTATCTAGAAGATGCTTGAAAGTTTACGATATAGGATTTGTGTGTTCTCAGAGGGAATGTCACTTTATCTTTTAGAAAAGAAATAAATGCTTATTTGGGGTTTGCATTCTTTCCATTTTCTTTTAATCCTTACCTTCCATCTTGGAATCAATACTGTGTATTGGCTTCAAGGCAGAAGAGTGATAAGGGTAGGCAATGGGGGTTAAGTGACTTGCCCAGGGTCACACAGCTGGGAAGTGTCTGAGGCCAGATTTGAATCTAGTACCTCCCATCTGTAGGCCTGGCTCTCAATGCACTGAGCTACCCAGCTGCCCTCAATTCTTTCCATTATTGAATAGTAGGGGATTTTAAATTTATTATGCTGACCCATTCACATGAGAACATTTAGCTTCACATTTGACCCATCACTAAAAACTCATATACTTTATAGTATAATGTATCTTCATATTATATATGTATCAGAGATAAGGCCCTTGTTCTTGCCCCCATTTCCTTATATTTGACTCACTTTTTTGTTTTTCTACTTTGACTTCCTTTTCTGCCAGTTTTCATCTGTTCTTTTTCTCTTCTGTAAATCCTTCAAGTTGGAACATGGGTATTGCTTCTGCTTGACAATACTTTCTCCTATAATCATTGAAATATCCCTTAAAATTCAATTTATTCAGTGATTAGGGAGGAATAAGAGTGGTTTCCTAAATTTTAACAGATTACAATCCCACTCCTCTTTCTCAGAGCCTAAATATTTCCATAGTTAAATGTAAATACAATGAACCTACCACTACTAGCCCTCCCCCAATGTACATCTGTGCACTTAATTTTTGCTTTGGTATATTATAAATGACTTTATATTTGTTTAGTGTGTAATCTAAATATTTCTTCTATGTTTTTCTTAGATGGCAAACTCCAAGAGGATGGGGACTGTTTTTTTGTTTTTTTTTAAACTTGATCTGTGTGATAAACATGGTATAAAAATAGGCTGAATAGTTGAAACAATAGGGGAAAAAAGCTGAAAGCTGGCAAATTATTTGGATTATCAAAACTAGAAGGAATAGTGTAGCATAGTGATGGACAAACTACAATGCAGTCCCCTGAAATGTTCTATGGGCAGTGGGACATTATTTCTAATCTGATGAATACAATGAGTAGGATACAATTCAATGACTTTGAAACTTTGAAAGAGTTTCCTTAGAAACAGACTTGACAGATGAGCATTTCCTTTCCTTTGGGCCCCCTCTTTAATAAAAAGTTTTTTTAAAAACTGGTGTAGCAGTTCAAATGTCTTGAATAGATAGTGTGGTTAAAGAGAACATATAGTATTATGATTTTTTGAAGTAAAAAGAACATTTGTACTTCATTTGCTATTAAACCCTTTATACTAAGAATGTTAAAATATTTTTAGTGCAATCTACTAAAAACAAATTTTATTATTTTCCCTCTAATGAATGGGCCAAAGGGAATTATGGCTATGCAAAGACATTTTCAATTGACATGCTTATTTGAATTTTAGTGTTGGGGAAGAAAAATAAGCAAATAGAATTTGTTATAAATGACATCCTCCAAAAAGTTTTTCTCTTATCAATATTTTCATGGAACACCAAAAAGGAGAAAAAATTCAGATATAATCTTGTTGTTTAAAACTTTATTAGCTAAAGTTTTAGAAGCATAAAGCTGTTGCTAAATAGTTTCCTTTAACTTATATCTGAGACTCCAGATGACACATTGTGTTAGGCTGACAATTCCACATGTGTTGTAAGTTGGGCATACTGCCAAGTGCTCAACATTTAGCCAGCAGGGAAAAAGCATTAGGAATCCCAATAATCCACACATCAATCTCTGTATATTCTGGTCAGTGAAGACTGAAGAAGTGAGCTGTGGAAGAGATTGTGGGTATTAAGTGGGCTGGATAATGAAAGGCTCCTTTGGTATTGATGTCAGACTCTCTAAATGGAAAATTATTTAAATAATGGTGCCAGGATGGTTGGAGAGATTTCCAATTGGCACAGGTTTAACATAGGAATTGAAAGTTCTTAGAACTAATTTTCCTCATTTTGACATTGTAATAGAATGGGAACTATCTCAGATTAGGAGAAATGATAGAATTAAAAGGTCTTTCTTATTCCCTGTGAATTATTTAAAACTGATTTTTAAAAACATATAGAATCACAAATTCAGATTTAATGTCATTAGATGGCAACTATCTTGAGAAGCAAGCATCCTAGTGAATATGGTGCCCCAAGTCTAGCAGTCCTGATTTAAATCCCCTTCTAGTATTTTAGTAGCTATTTATCTTCCCATGTAAAATAAGGATAATATTTCCTATCTCACAAGGTGGTAATTAGGATCAATTGTAATTAGTAAAGCCTATATAAAGCTTGTTATTACTAGTAAAAGGCAAACTGAGGTATAGATAATCCAGCATCTTTTATACAGGTTTTTTTTTTTTTTTTTAACCCTTAACTTCTGTGTATTGGCTCCGAGGCGGAAGAGTGGTAAGGGTGGGCAATGGGGGTCAAGTGACTTGCCCAGGGTCACACAGCTGGGAAGTGGCTGAGGCCGGGTTTGAACCTAGGACCTCCTGTCTCTAGGCCTGACTCTCACTCCACTGAGCTACCCAGCTGCCCCATATACAGGTGTTTTAATTAATACCAAAAACAGCACATTATTTTTAATCTTTGGACTTTTTTCTTTATTTTTTTAACTTCACATTACCATCACTTTTACCTTTCAAGCTATTGGAATTTTGAGGGTCAATTAATTAGTCTGATTATTTTATGTATGTGTGTGTATATATATGTATGCGCGTGTGCAAAATAAAAAGGAAAACCCAAAGTCCCATCCAGAATACTTCTTTCAAGCAATATCTAATTTTAAAAGAATTATTAAATGACAGAATTTGGCATCTTAAGTTCTGATACACAGTTGTGACTTGTTGAAACTTCTTCGTATTCATGATTTATTATATTTATGTAAGATTATGTAAGTGGACTGACTCCATGTTTTCTAAGTTTACCTTTAAGATCCAATGATCATAGTCCCCTAATAAAAGGTAGGAAGCAGCAAATTAGGGAGTGAAGGATCAAAATGACAAAAACTGGTCTGTTAAACCCCTTGAAAATTAAGTTGGAGGTTCCTTTTATGCTTCCCTGTCAGAATGCTTTTGAGTGAAACCCAACTGTATGAGAAAATGAATTGCATGTAATGGGAAGATTATGCTCTGCAGCTCATTAATTCTTTTCAGCTATCTACTGGTAGGTACCCTAAGGTGTATGGGAGCACAAAGAAGCAAAAGCATTTGGCCTTTGCTTTCAAGGAGTTTAATCTTTTTAGAGGAGAGAACAACACATTAAGGATGTATGTAGCAAGCTAAATAAATGAAAAACCAAGTGACTGTAGAGCAAAAACAAATGTAGAGACAAAAAAAAAAGTCTAAGGCACAATGTGATTTATTGACACAGAAGTGCCATAGAAATTCAGTGGAATGAGAAATCATTGTGGTTAGTGTGCAGCAAATCTAAATTTAAGAATTGGGTGGAAAAAGTGGGGAGGAATGGTATAGTTGGTGCTTGGAAGGATTTATGTTTGTATTATCAAATGCTAATAAATGCCTTTTGATTCGTTTATGTTGAAAAAGAAGACAGGTACAAGACAAGCTAGTATAGGTGATCTCTTACCAATTTTGAAGTATCATTAGATTATAAACTTAAAAGTATTCTGAAAAGTGAAAACCCTAGTCTAATATAATAATTAGTTGAGACGCAGACTCCAGCTCCAGGTTAAATTTTTAGGGTATACCACAAATCTCTTTGGCTCATGCTCAACAAAGATGTCTCTTTTGGAGAATCAGGAGTTGGCTTGAGACCGAGTCTGGAAAATATCTGGGTAGGTTTGTTTTTCCAATGTTCATCACTGTGTGTAGTGGAGATCAAATGTAATATTGTAAAGCTTAAAGCCTCCTGATACCAGGAGAGGTGAACAGAGGTATAAGTAATCCAAAAACATTTAGTGATATTTTAATGAACCTTGCAAACATAGTAAGTTTGCAGCTTTCTGGGTCCTTTAAAAAAGAAACACATAAAACACATACTATTATGATTACTAATCCTTCAAATCAAAGTCATTGTGAGGGTTACAGAAAAGGCTTCTGTCTTGTTACTCTCAAGCAGTCTTAATTCCTATTGCCTCTGGAATCAAATACAAAGCGCTCTGTTTGGCTTTCAGATGGCTGTTTGGCTTCATAACCTGTTTGCATCTTGTCTCATCTATTAGGTTGGAAGCCCTTTGAGAGCAGGGACTGTTCTTTTCCTCTTTTTGTATCCCTAGTGCTTAACACAGTAGGCATATAAGTATTGATTGATTGAATGACTGCTACTGCCATAGCTCTGAGATGATTGAGCTCCTTTACTTCTGAGTCTCATTTGTTCCCTGTGTAAAATGAGGTGACCATACTAGTATTCTTTTTCATTTCTTAAATTTGGATTCTCTGCGCTCTTAACCACAATGACTTCTCTTTCTACTGAGCTCCTATGACTTTATTTGGGTCTTTTAACCCCCTACCCCTCACACCAAACTTGTACCTGTCAATTTGTGAGTAATTATTAATTTAAGTTCTTTGTCCAGCAGCAAACCATAATTCACTGTCTCTTCTGAGAGGCAGGAGTCATTCATGTGGTGGTGGTGGTTGTTGCTTATGTCTTTGGAATTCTAAATGCCTTTTCTTGGTACAAGAAAATATTTTGAGGAGAATCAAGCATCAATTCAAACTTTCTTGGACAAATCTATCTCATTTTTTAAAAAACATTTATTAATATTCATTTTTAACATGCCCTCTTAAACTGTGAGTGTTCCTCCAGGTTCTGTCTTAATGCTTTTGCAGCAAATTAAATGTTATGACTTAAATAAAAATGTCTAAATAAACATAGGGAGAAAAGACTTCTTATATGTAACTTTAAAGAAAACCTCATCAGTTCTCATGAGTTTAATATCTACCTTTGAGGATGACTCCTTAGACTTCAGTTCTGTATCATCACTTAGTTAACTGTCTTTTGGACATCTCAAAACTCAGCAGGTCCAAAACAGAACTTTTGTCTTTTCCTAAAAGGTCCTCTTTTGAAACTTGAATACTTCTGTCAAGGTTACCACCATCCTTCCATTCTCCCAGGCTCATAATTAATGAGGCATTCTCTTCAACTTTTCACTCTTTTTTCACCCCATGTATCCAGTCATTTGCCAGATTTATACCTTCATAGCATCTCTCATTTTAGACTCCTCTCCAACTAGTTGGCCACCATATGTGTTTAGGCCCTAGCACAAGGGATAGAAAACTTCACTTGGAGTCAGGAGGAAGACTTAGGTTTGAATCTTGTCTCACTATTTATCAGTATTGTGTCCTTGGGCAAGTAACAACTTCTCCTAGCCTCAGTTTCCTAATCTGCAAAATGACACACTTCATAGTTGATGTGAGAATCAAGTCAAATTAGGTTTTTATACACACACACACACACACACACACACACACACACACACACACACACACACACCACATTTTCCCTAAACAGGCTAGATGAAATGATTTCTCCTCAGTCATTTCCAGTAACTTCTAGTTGCCTTGAAGATTAAACTCTCTTTTAGCTTTTTAAGTCCCACATAATGTATTTTTCTGGCCTCATTGGACATTAATCCTACTCTCTCAGGATCTTTGACTCTGTACCTTTAGATTGACTGTATAATTTCTCCTTTCTGCCTCATGCAGTTACCTCTTCCAATTCATCCCCCACCCCCACTCTAACACTCCGGCTCACAGAATACTTTGTAATTTAACCATCTTGTAAATTATTAACTTTCTCCTATTGCTATATATATTTTTTTATATGTACTTGTCTTTCCCATTAGATTGTAAGCTCAATAGCAGTTGGCATTTTCATTCTTTGAACTTAATGTCCCAAGAACTTTGTACAATTCCTAGTACATGGTTGTCACTGAATAAGTACTTTATTGATTTCTGGACACAGCTTCTTGTCCATTGTAGTGTCTGCCTATCACATAGATGAACTAATGCATCCATTTGCATGCCACAATCTAGGTTTTTCTTTGTGGGTCTTTTCACCTTGTGGTAGTTTGTATTTTGATGCAATCAACTTAAATTAGCCTGACTTAGTAGGTGGTGTGGAAATTAGGAAGTTCTGGGTCTGCCAACTGAAAATCACTAGCTGTGTGACCTTGGAAAAGACTTCCAAGACTCAGTTTCCTCATCTACAAAGTGTGGATAATAATAGCACCCACCTCAGAGGATGATTGTGGGAATTATTACATGAAATAATGTAAGTAAATTTAGAGTAGCGATGGTGAACCTATGGCACCTCTACCTCACCTCTTCCCCTTCCCCCTTCTAGCTTGTTACTAGAAAGGCAGAGGGACTCAGTCCCCTCCCCCTCTCCACTGCCTGATGACATTTTTTTCATATCTGCTCTTCTGCCCAGCAGCCCAATGGGAGCACAGAAGAGGTAAGGTGAGTGGCTCACAGAGCAGTGCTCCCCCTCTTTCCCCTCTGAGGATATTCTTCACCCTTCCCTCTGCCCAGCAGCCCAATAGGAGCACTTTCTCCCTCCCCTATGTGGGGAGGCTTGGCACTGCACTGGGTCTTTGGGGGGTGGCACACACGGTCTCTAAAAAGTTCACCATCACTGCCTTGAGTGTTGTATAGATCTCTATACAGTAGCTGTGGGCTTCCTCTTATATTTTACCTTATGTTATACTAAATGTTAGTAATTTTTGCTTGATTTGGTGATGACAATCAAAATTGTATCTCTGCGAACATCTGTCCTGGAACTTATATGATTTTCTTTCTTTCTTTTTTTTTTAACATTTATTAAAATTCATTTTTAACATGGTTACATGATTCATGCTCCTACTTTCCCTTTCACCCCCCGCACTCCCCCCACCCATGGCCGACGCACATTTCCACTGGTTTTAACATGTGTCATTGATCAATACCTATTTCCAAATTGTTGGTAGTTGCATTGGAGTGGTAGTTTCGAGTCCACATCCTCAATCATGTCCACCCCAACCCATGCGTTCAAGCAGCTGTTTTTCTTTATGTTTCCTCTCCTGCAGTCCTTCCTCTGGATGTGGGTAGTGTCTTTACCATAAATCCCTCAGAGCTGTCCTGGGTCATTGCATTGCTGCTAGTACAGAAGTCCATTACATTCGATTTTACCACAGTATATCAGTCTCTGTGTACAATGTTCTTCTGGCTCTGCTACTTTCGCTCTGCATCAATTCCTGGAGGTCTTTCCAGTTCACATGGAATTCTTCCAGTTTATTATTCCTTTGAGTGCAATAGTATTCCATCACCAGCATATACCACAATTTGTTCAGCCATTCCCCAATTGAAGGACATACCCTCCTTTTCCAGTTTTTTGCCACCACAAAAAGCGCAGCTATAAATATTTTTGTACAAGTCTGTTTATCTGTGATCTCTTTGGGCTACAAACCCAACAATGGTATGGCTGGATCAAAGGGCAGGCATTCTTTTATAGCCCTTTGAGCATGGTTCCAAATTGCCATCCAGAATGGTTGGATCAATTCACAACTCCACCAGCAATGCATTAATGTCCTAATTTTGCCACATCCCCTCCAGCATTCATTACTCTCCCCTTCTTTCATTTTAGCCAATCTGCTAGGTGTGAGGTGATACCTCAGAGTTGTTTTGATCTTATATGATTTTTAAGATATGCAGGGGAAATAGTTTGTTGGAGAGCCTTTAAGGCTATACTTATACTTTAATGCATTCAAAAGGTAATTGAGCAAGTAAACAAAAATTGAGCTCTTCTAGGTTCAGCCAGTTGTGTGACTGAAGATAGTAATCTGCTTTAGAGAATTCTTCAATGAAAAACCTACACTCTTCTTTATTTCATCCTTATAAAAGATTTTATAAAGATGAGAAAAAGATAGAGATTATTCTTGATTTCACCTGTGTATTTATGTAGCAAGAGTTGGACCAGAAAAATAGCTTATCCAAATTCTCTTGAGTTAGAGCAATTATTATCATGGAAAAATCATATATTATTTCATCTAAAAAGTTAAATGTTTTCATTGTATTTTTTAGTTTAACTTTTACCTTCCATCTTAGAATGGTTGCTGTGTATTGGTTCCAAGGCAGATAACTTTATGGATTAGGCAAAGGGGATTAAGTGACTTTCCCACACAGCTGGGTAATGTCAGGTCACATTTGAACCAAAGACCTCCTGTCTCTAGGCCTGACTCTCTCAATCCACTGAGCCATCCAGCTGCTTGTCTCCTTTTTAAGTTTTTTTTTTTAAACCCTTACCTTCTGTCTTAGAATCAGTACTGTGTATTGATTTCAAGGCAGAAGGATGTTATGGGCTAGGCAATGGGAGTTAAGTGACTTGCCCAGGGTCACAGGTAGGAAGTATCTGAGGCTAGATTTGAACCCAGGACCTCTCTTCTCTAGGTCTGGCTCTAAATCCACTGCACTACCTAATTGCCCCCTCCTTTTTAGTTCTTAAGTTATTTTACAGGATTTTTACACATGAGGTGTAACTGAAGCCTAGAAAAAGGAAGGAGTGACATTGCTTCAGGGTGACACAGAATCAGAAAAGGAGCTGAAAGACCTTGGATACAGTAAGGGTTGTATAGTCACTGTTTTTAAAACTAAAAAAATAATTTTTTTTTAAAACCCTTAACTTCTGTGTATTGGCTTCTGGGTGGAAGAGTGGTAAGGGTGGGCAATGGGGGTCAAGTGACTTGCCCAGGGTCACACAGCTGGGAAGTGTCTGAGGCTGGATTTGAACCTAGGATCTCCCATCTCTAGGCCTGACTCTCAATCCACTGAGCTACCCAGCTGCCCTCACTAAAAAAATAATTGAATGGGTAAAAATAAAAATTTTAGACATTTGGCAAAGCACAAAACTGCCCTTGTCAAATTTACAAGTCTTGGAAATTGACATTTAGCTGTATGTAGAGACTGTCTACATTTGATTTATTACAGAAAACTTTCTATTTGATGTGAATCATATTGTCAGAATGATAAAAATTCATGTAGACACCTGCATATATGCACCTTTTGATCCAGTTTATCCATTGTTATAAACTATAAACTAACATCTGATAAAAGATTTTATAGAGAATTGGAAACCCCCATAATACTATGTCATGTTTTTGCTAAGTTTAAGGTGTTTTTTTTTTTTTTTTTTTTTTTTTTTTTTTTTTTTTTTAATTAAGAGTACAACGCTTCTTGAACTATTCTTTTCTCCTTTGGCCCTTTGACACAGAAAGCAGGTCAATAACATTTTCCTGAATATAAGTTTCTCAGTTTCTAGTCATCACGATCAAGTTCCTCATTTCCCTATTGTATGTAACAGTTGAAATAGGTTTTTTTTCTTTTTGGAATCTTTTTATGTAAATATTTAACTAATAAGCTTCCATCTTCTGGTTTAGATAAATACCTACTTAAAAGTGTATAGTTAATGGTTTAGTGGAAGAGAAATTTGGAACAGATGGTTAGAAATCATCATGTTCCTACACTTGGTAAAATAGGAACCCTAACCAATCTCTAATCAACAATTGGGAAAGTGTTCTAAATTTTTTAGGGGGAAAAAACCAAATCTGTTCTTCTCTTTCCTTTTAAATCAGGTGTCAGCCTTTTAAGAAGTCATTTTTGAAACTATTAGAACTTTTCAAGAGCCCCCAATATAGCACTTTGTTTTACAATTTTAATTGTCTTTACCCTCACTTCCTTACCTAAACTCAACTTTGCCACAACTAATTTATGTTAATGATTCCAGTTTCTCATTCCTCATCTGTTAAATAATTTAGCAATAATTATGCTAATGATAATTAGCAAGGATTGACTAGGTACCTACTGTGTGCAAGTAATTAGGGTAGGCCCTGAGGATAAAAAGACAATTTAAAAATACTTAAAAATGCTCCTTGTCTCCTAGTTCTATTGAGAACCTACTTGTTAATACAGTATATAATTCTCTCCAGTGATGGGCAAAGTATTCCCCTCAGGCCAGATCCAGGCTGGAATTTGGGGGTGTAATGATTAGGGAGTTGATTAAGGCAGTGATGGGCAAACTATAGCCTGGATCTGGCCTGAGGCAGAATAGTTTGCCTATCACTACAGCAATGATGGACAAACTTTATAAAGAGGGGGCCAAAGGAAAGGAAATGCTCATCTGTCAGTCTGTTTCTAAGGCAACTCTTTCAAAGTTTCATTGTATTGTATTCCTCAGATTAGGAATAATGTCAAGCAGCCTGATAGAACATTTCAGGGCATCTGGCTTTTGGCCCTAGTTTGCCCATCACTTGCTCTAGACAACTCTACCAGGAATGCATTAGTGTTCCAATTTTACCACATCCCTCCCAACAAATTGACCAATCTAATAGGGGTGAAGTGGTACCTCAGTTGTTTTAATTTGCATTTCTCCCACATTTTTTCATTTGATTATTGATAGATAGCTTTGATTTCTTCATCTGAAAACTGCCTATTTATTCATTGATCCTAAATAATTTGTGAATTATATTAAACCATCAAGAATGAGATGATAATTTTCCATGGTCTCATAGTCCTCTGATTCCAAATTAAAATACTCTTTCTATAATAACATACCACTTACTTTATCCTTCCCTCTTAGGGTTTAACCCTCACTATGGCTCTACTTCCTATTCTGGTCCCTATGGCATTTTGATCTTCCGCTATCTCTTTGCAGATGTCAAGTCTAGCCAGCAAAATAGTTTCAGATCCACCTAATTGTACTATCTAGCTCTCATGTCGCATCTTTTCACAAGAACAAATGTGGGAAGTTTTTAAATCAAATATTTCTCTAAAATTTAAGGTGCTACACTTTTGAGTTACCATTTCTCTGTGGGGGTTGGGGGGAAGGTAAGTGAAAATAGCTGGAATGGGAAAGAGCCTGCCTCCTTAACTGCTAATTAATAGATAAGAAACCCAGTAAAGAGAACTTTTACCCATAACATTTCTTAGAATAGCTTCCTTTGTATAGCTAACTAAATGTAAGCTCTCTCTGGAGTTCTGTACTTTACTTGTATATGGCAGGAGTTAGCATATACAGACAATTCTGGCTTTATCTTATTTTGACTTAAGGTAAAAAAAAAAAAAATCCACATTCTAGAAAAACACCTGTGTTTTTAACTTTACTGTATAGTACTTGTGCACTTTCTGCTGCCTTTCCCCACTCCCTTTCTTAAACAAACAAACAACTTTTCAGCTGTGCCTACCCCCAGGAAGATAATGAGTATTGTTGCCTATCCTCTCCTGTCTGTCATTATTCTTCCTTCCTTAGGCTCCATGTTTTCCTGTCCCCATTCTCTGTCTTCTCCCCTAATGTGTGCTTCTACACTTTGTGCTGGAACCACCCCTTCACTAGTGAGCAGCTCCCTTTTCTCTCCTTTCTGTAAATCCACATCAGATTCACAGTTAGGTCTGAGGAATGGTCCTTTTAGGTAGAACCAGAACTTTGTCAGAGCACATTACCCTCCTGTTTAAGCTGTTTTACCAAGACAGAGTTGTGATTTCATTAATGCAGATCAGTGTACCTCCTAGGCTCAACTGTATACACTTGTCTGTCCATTAAGAATTATAAGCACCTTTAAGGACAAGGACTAGTATCTAGAGCATTATTTGATACATAGTAGGTATTTAGCAAAGCTTACTAAATTAATTCCTGGAAAACTCCAGATCTAAAACTCTTTAAGCTATTTCATAAAACATGTTCTTATTTCCAATGTAACCAACAAATGAATTTCTTTTAAATATCCAGGATATCTGATCCTCCCCAAATAAAAACACTACCACCACAAAGGCACTTGTCCAATTGCTATACATAAGGATACGTTTGTCTTTTTTTATGATATGACATAAGTTTGACACTTCTGCTATAGACTAATTCCTCCCCATAACTTACTATTTAATCATCTACCTCTGATTTCTCCTTCAAAAAAGACTAATTGTGATATTTTGCAAATGTCTGCTTTTTGTCATGAACTACAATTTAGAACCTACTCAATAAATTTTAATTGGTATTTTTGACAGCTATAAAATAACTCAGGGCAGATTGTATTGTATTGTATTGGTATGTTCTTGGAGATAAACCCAATTTATCCTATATTTACATTTTGAAAATGTTTATTCTCTATATGGTTTACATAATAAAAAAATTTAAAATAGCAAGCAGTTATTAAGGTTGCCATTTTTCAAGTAAAGATCCTTTAAAAATGTTTTTATAAATCAAGAAGATAGTGTACTATTAAATGTTTCTCTTATAACCCCAACTATCTAATTGAAAGAAAACCAACCCTTAATACTATGTATTGGTTATAATACAGAAGAGTGATAAAGGCTAGGCAATGGGGGTTAAGTGGGGTCACACAGCTAGGAAGTGTCTGAGGCCAGATTTGAACCTAGAATCTCCCCTCCCTAGACCTGGCTCTCAATCCATTGCCCCCTCAACTATCTTTTAAAACATGAAATATTAAAGAAGTCATCTGACTGAGACTAAACCAAAAAGGTTTTGTATTATATTTTATAGTATCCTTGTGTAGTATCCTGCAGTCTGGGATTGTTTAAAGAATATGGCCATTGACAAAGACTTTCTTATGAAGATGTTATATCTTTATTAGAGTTCTGCAGTTAGGAAGCAAATAAGCATCTTTTTCTTCAGTTGGTTAGTCACTATGCTTTGAGATCAGCATATATAAGTATTAAGATTTCTTTCAAGGGAACCCTTCCTCTCTTCCCTTCTTTTTGTGGATGGGTTTAAGGGCTGCCACTGTATTGTTCATTGAGCTTTGAGTCTACTAATAGAATGCCCCTAGAATTCCCCCTTTTAAAATAATTACAATCTAGTCATGCCTCTTATATTTTACTATATATTTAAAGTTGACCTATTAAATTCCATCTTATTAAATTTGCCTCAGTATTCTAGCCTATCAAGTTCTTTTTAAATCCTCTTGTGCCTGCTGCATGATTTATAAGCGTACTGTCTCTGCCTTTGATCAAGAAAAACATATAAAAATCTTAAGGACACAGGGACAAACATCTCCAGGGGTTCTCCACTACAGAACTTCAAAGTTGACATAAGACCCTTAATTGACTACTCTTCAAGTCTAGCCAGTCAATCAGTTCTATTTCCAAATCTATCTAATTGTTCTGCTATTAGCTTGTAACTTTTCCCACAAGATTAGAAAAAAAAGACCCTTTCTAATGTTTTGCCACTCCTCTTTCCACTATATCAACTATATCTATGGTAGTCTGAGGGAGAGATAGACCACCTTTCCATCTTGTGTTTCTCTACCTATAATTTATTGAATATTGAATATGGGCACTTAATCCATGTTTTTAAATGGCCTACCCTTATAAAATCCCTGCTGTACCATATTATGCTTTCATTAACTCAACTACTTAAATGCCAATATAACCTGGCAATATTTGGCCAACTGAATTATCATTCTGGCACAGCAGGACAAACCATAGGGAGGGAATACAATAGGGAAAATCATGGTTATCTCTGCCTAATGCAGCTAGATTGATCTGTATTCTCTGATAGAGAGCTAAGAATGTAACTCTTAAATCAGTTGAAGTACTAACATACACTCCCTAGGTGAGAGATGTAATGAGACTTCTTTTTGGTGCTCCTGACCTCAGGAGCATATATTCTAATGTGAGGGGTAAAAATATATAAGTCCAAAAAAGCTTAATAGAAATGAGTTGACAATATAATGGGAAAACTTTTTTTTAATTTAATATAATTGAAGGCTACACTGAGATGTAGCATAATATGCAGGGCTAGGGACATGGCATTCTACTCTGGTCTCCACAGTATACCATATTTTGATATCTTCAATTGTAAATTTTTAAATTTTAATTTAATTTTTATTCTTTTACCTTATGAGTTTCTTCCCCTCTTTTCCTCCTCTGTACAGTCCCCATTTCCTTTTCTGTCTATTTTATTTAACTTCCTCTAGGAAGAGGTTCTGACTGAACATTTGTTTCTTTTCTCTCTTTATTAGACTATAGCAATTCATTATTCTAGATTAGTGATTGGCAAACTTTTTAAAAGGGGGGGGCAAAGGAAAGGAAATGTTCATCCTACTCATTGTATTAGTCAGATGAGGAATAATGTTGTACAGCCCAATAGAACATTTCAGGGGTCTGCATCTGGCCCATCATCTTGCATTTTTTTTCAAGTTTTCTGTTAAAATTGTGGTATTTGCTGGTGATGGAATACTATTGTGCTATAAGGAATGATGAAGTGATGGATTTCTTTTTTTTTTTTTTTAATTTAAATTTTATTTTGAATATTTTCCCATAGTTATATATTTCATGTTCTTTCCCTTCCCCCTAACCCCTGTTGCCGATGCACAATTCCACTGGGTTTTACAGGTATCATTGATTAAGACCCAATTCCATATTGATATTTGAACTAGAGTTATTATTTAGTGTCTACTTCCCCAATAATATCCCCATCAGCCCATGTGTTCAAGCAGTTGTTTTTCTTCTGTGTTTCTCCTCCCACAGTTCTTCCTCTGAATGTGGCTAGTTTTCTTTCTTATAAGTCCTTCAGCCTTGCTCTGGATCCTTGCATTGCTCTTAGTAGAGAAGTCCGTTATGTTTGATTGTACCACAGTGTATCAGTCTCTGTGTATAATGCTCTCCTGGTTCTGCTCCTTTCACTCTGCATCAATTCCTGAAGGTCATTCCAGTTCACATGGAATTCCTCCAGTTTATTATTCCTTTGAGCATAATAGTATTCCAGAAGTGATGGATTTCTGCAAGGACTGGAACAACCTATATGAAATGATGCCGGAGTGAAATAAGCAGAACTAGGAGAACATTATACACAGTAACTGAAACATTGTAGGACAATCAATATGATTGACTTTACTACTAAAAGCAATGCAATGATCCAGATCAATTCTGAGGGACTTAATGAGAAAGAGTGCTGTCCACATCTAGAAAATGAAATGAGGGAGTAGAAATCATGATTGTTTATATGGGTATATGATTTGGTGCTTAGGTTTTAAAAGATTACTCTATTACAAAAATGAATAACATGGAAATAGGTATTGAGTGATAATATATGTATAACCCAGTGGAATTGCTCGTTAATAGGTTTCAAACAATGATACATGTATAACCCCAGTAGAACTGCTTGTCAGATTTGGGAGTGGGGAGGAAGGGGAGGGATCATGAATCATGTAACTGTGGAAAAAAAATTCTAAATAAAAAAAGAAGAAAAGGGGGAATTGCGAGTCATCTCCAGGATGGGGTGGAGAAGAGGGGAGGAAGACAATAAGAATCATGTAACCATGGGAAAATTTAAAAAAAAAAATAAAATCTCTATATAATTTTTTTTCTGTTCAAATCTGGCCCTTCAAATAGGAATATTGGAAGAAGTTCCTTTCACTCCTATAAGTTTTTTTAAGTTTGAATGTTTTGTCAGATAGCCCATTCTTTCTTGTTGGAATATCCTAAGCTTTTTTCTATCTACTTTATCATTAGCTGAGAAGTCTTGGGTTAGAGGACTTGTGTCTCTGATACTTGAACTCCCCTTGGTGGGTGTGGACAACTTGTGTTTTGTTTTGTTTTCGTTTTTCCTTTTTTGGTTTATTTGGTGTTTTTTTTTTTTTTTTAAGACAAATTTGGTAATTTGGATGTTAGCTATTATCTTGTAATCTCCCCCCCCCCCCCCCCCCCAATGGGAGTTCAGGAAATGACTACTGAGAATCCTTATTACTCTCTAATTCTAGTAGATTTGGGCAGTTTTTACTTATAATTTATTTAAAAATATGTGGCATCCAGACCTTAATTTTTTTTTTAATCTTTTGTTTCATTTCTTTCAGGTACTTTTGTATAGTCCTTGTTCACTTTTCCTTGAGACTACTTAGACTTATTTTTATCTCTACTTCTTAGCACAGTTCCTGGTACATAGAAGGCACTTTACAAATATTTATTGACTGATAATTAATGTGATGATCACAGTGCTCTTGTCTTGATCTTGTCTTCTAGGTCTAGTTCCCATCTGCTTTGTCTTCCTGCTATCCTGACTTGTCTCCTCAGTTTTCCTATTTTGGCAGTCTTTTTTGAGCAATCCTGTACTGGACAAGCTTCCAGATAGTTGTTTCCTCTATGGTTTTAGAGTTTAGAGTATTTAAAAGGGATCTTTCCCCACAATTTTCAACTTGTATCTTATTATTAAAGTCAATTTCATTTTAAGGCTTATAGCAAAAAATAATCTTTTACTTCTTAGGCATAATTAGTAACTCTTGGAGATCTCACATGGAACAAAAAGAGAAGAGGTTTTTTTTTCTCCTGAAGGATGGGATTTGGAAAACAATGGGAAAATTTGTAGAGGATATCTGAAACAAACTACCAGTGCAGTTAATGTTTGAAAATATAGAAAGACAGGAATGTTGTTGGGGACATGAGGAGTAAAGACAGTTTTACAGAGATTAGTTACCATTGGTCTATGGCTGCATTGTTCCTATAGGAAGTAAAAAGGTGGTCAGGTAATTTTACAAGACCTTCATGAGTAAGGTGACATTTAGAATGCTTCTGTTTCTCACATAATAGAATTTTCCAAGAACAGACCAAAAAGACTTTTTACAAATCACCTAGTTCAACCTTCTCAGGAAGCTAATACCCGAAAATTGACTTGTTCAGGTTAATTAAATTAACTGGAGAGTCAGAATTCAAACCCTACCGACTCTTGACTTTAAATTCAGTGTCCCTTCTAGTACACTCACCATTTTGAAAGGAATGGATGTGGATTAGGAGTGTGTAATCATAGGAAATCTTTTTAATTATGATTTTTTAAAAAGAATCTGTTTTTAGCAACCATGGCATTAATGCTATACACACACACACACACACACACACACATATATATATATATATATATTACTATTGACAGTGAGATGTTAATATCATACAGTCCTTACATTGCTACTGTATAATTAGAATTTGCTCCCCGGAAATTCTCTCTCCCAGCATTCCATTTTCCTTCTCACTTACATGTGGGAAGGATATATTTTTGTGTGACTTTGTTCTCTCTCTTTTCTCCTGATCTCGGTTGGGAAAGTGGGTTTTACTCAGACTTTTACTTTTGTCTTTTTATTCTACTTAAAGTGATAGTAATCTTATAAAATATAATAGTTAGAGTTATTGGTTATTAATTTTAATCTTACACTACCTCCTATATTTTTAGGCCTTCTTACAGTGTTAAATTATGTGAGGGAGTACAAGTTCATTATGTTATTAGCAAAAGTAAAAAGAATTAAGGCAATAACCTCAGGAAAATAAAAGTTTTGTGGCCAATGAGGTCTTTAAATTATCTTAATTTGTGATTATTCCAACTCTTTCTGAACTCCATGAAGATGTATTATGGACAATTGAACAAATCTGAGTTTTTTAGAAGCATTTAGAATTCTTGACTGAAAAGGTGACTTACCAAATGGAATTGTATCAGTACTTGTGGTAACAAAATGTTAGGATTGGGGCACAAATTATAAAATTAAGTAGTGTAAGAAATTAAAATTAAGGGTTTGACTAAATATGGGAGAATTCTAATATGGTGGTCGCTGATTTAAAGTATTATAACTCATGTCAAAATGACATTAATAGCTTTTATTTACAAAGAGGTGGAAAGAAAGTAGAGAAATACAAAAAGAGGGTAGAGAAGATTTCTATTCTAGCCTATCTCACTAAATATTGCTCTGGTGCTTGGCTCAGCTTGGCAATCACACAGTTGACCACGCAACCTCCTCCTCCAAGAGAGGATAATCTCTCCAGAAGCCAGGAAAGGAAAGCCAGCTACTCACTCACCCAAGAAACAGTCCAAGAGCCAAGGTCCCAGGTTGAAGCTGAGGTCCAAGTCACCTCCTGAAGACCACTTCCAAAGATGACTTCTGTAGGAAGATTTCTTATGATCCAAGCTTTTTGTCCCTCTCCTCTCCCCAAGCTGGCAAACTATATGATTTGTTACACATGTGCTATCATGCAATATATATTTATTTCCATATCCCTCATGTTGTGAAAGAAGCTATATCACACATTCAAGAAAAAACTTATGAAGGAAATAGTGAAAATGGTATCATTCGATCTGTATTTCCTTCTGGCAGTAGCTAGCCATTTCCGTCATGAATCTCTTGGCTTGGATCCTTGCATTGTTGATAATAGTTCATTCATTCACAGTTTGTCCTTACAATATTGCTGTTATTGTGTATAATGTTCTGGTTCTACATCAGTTCATTTACATCTTTATAGATTTTTCTGAAATCTTTTAAGTCATTTCTTATGGCATGGTAGTATTCTATTTTCTAATTGTTTGCTACCACAAAGAGAACTGCTGTAGCTCCGAAATGCCAGCAACCAAGTATTATAAATGTTCTCTACTTTCGATAGACTAATTCATAGTAATGCAAATGAATCAAATTCTGGTTTTCTGTTACTGTCCATCATAGATATTAAAACATTTCACTGATTTCTTGGTTCTGGACGATTAAAAATATGTTTTAATGCAAAAAACCACTTGTGACAATCATAATATTCAAAAGAACAATGTACTACTATCATACTATTAATAGTTCAAATGTTGTATCATATGCAACTAATCCTTTGCTCTTGGGTTGAATTCAACCAGCAACCCTTTATTAAGTGCTAGGTACTAAAATAAAAGTCTTTCCTTGAAAAGTTTACATTGTTTTCTTTTTTTAGATTCTTAGTATCTTTTCCAGGGCAAAAAGAGCAGTAAGGAGCAGGCAGAGTGGGGATTAAGTGACTTGACCAGGGTCACACTACTAGGAAATGTCTGGGACCAGATTTGAATCCAGGACTTCCTGCCACCAGGCGTGGCTACCTAGCCACCCTTTATATTATTATTTCAAAGGAAATGTGTACATGTTCTTTTATAAGCTATCTTGAGACTGGGATGGGAGCACAAGAAATTAGGGTTGTGGGGTCAGAAAAGGACTCATTTAGGAGGTGTTATTTGCATTGAGCCTGGAAATGAGGCAAAGGGGGCTTATAATGAAGGAGGCATTGTATATTCCAGGCATGTGGGAAAGGTAAGTGAAATGTCATGTGTGAGGTCAGAAAGTGATTGGGTCAGTTTGATATGACCAAAGAAATAGGTAATAAATCTGAAAGAATAAAATAGAACAGGTTCATAAAATGTCTTCATATGCCAAACCCAGAGTTTGTATTTCATCTCAGAGACATCGGGGAAATGACTAGAGTTTTTTAAATGATGGTAGGCCAGGCTTATGCTTCAAGAATATTTGGCAGGGGCATCTGGGTAGCTCAGTGGATTGAGAGTCAGGCCCAGAGACGGGAGGTCCTAGGTTCAAATCTGGCCTCAGACACTTCCCAGCTGTGTGACCCTGGGCAAGTCACTTGACCCCCTCCCCCCCCCATTGCCCACCCTTACCACTCTTCCACCTATGAGCCAATACACAGAAGTTAAGGGTTTAAAAAAAACCTTAAAAAAACAAAAAGAATATTTGGCAGCTTATTGATTGCAGAGTGGAAATTGGTGTCAGTTTAGGAGATGATTGCTATTATATTTCAGGTAAGAAGTGTTGAGGGCCTGAACTGTTAAGTGTTTGCTATGTGAGTGTAGGATTCCTTTGAAGGCAGACAATGTGATGAAACCATGCTGTGACTAACTGAAATAGTAGATGTCCCTCTGGAACAATATATTAAAATAATCCATTGGTAAAGCCAGTCTAGTGGTGGAGGACTCTTGAGTTCAGATACTAGAGCCTGGTCGCTAAGAATAGTTAGTTACAACTAGGAGCAGAGTGGTACACAGAGTGAACAGAATACAGAAAGGTAGATAAGATACTTGGAGAAGGAGGCAGCAAGGAGATTGACCCCTCAAAACAGAGAAGAAAGCTGGTTATAGACTCAAATGGATTTCCAGGCCATAAAGCAGCAAGAGTTCTGAGTTGAATACTTACTCTTTAAGTTGAGCCCACTCTTTCCTGTGCCTTTGTAGGAGAGTGTGTTCTAGACTTTTGGGGTAATGTTTTGTACCAGTTGTTTTTACTGTACCTTCTTAAAATAGTTTTCCTAAAAGCTAAAATAGAAAATTAAGGATTGCTAATAAGTTGATAACTTGGAGACTTAACAGAAATGAGAAAATTAGAAGGATGGATTTGAGGGAAAGATTTCTGTTTTACACTTGTTGAATTTGAGATGTTTGTGAGATATGAAGTTGAAAATATCCATTAAGCAGATGGTGATTTACTGAAGGTCCAAGACAGACAAGATGACTTATAATTTCAAAATCTATAATTCTCTGACTGATTTATGCTACACTATATCAGTTGTGGAGTTGATGCTAAAAGTTATTGTCATTCGGCAAAGAATCTTGTATATTGCAGTTTAAAATCCTAATTTTCTGGAGATAATTTTAAATTTTAAATTAAATTAAAATTAAACTTTAAATTTCAGTTTGTTTTAAGAGACTAATTTTGAATGTTTCTGGACAATGTACTTATATAAAAGGCAAAGATTTAAGTCCCTGGCTTTCTACCTGAAAAGAGGTGGGTTTTTTTTTCTCTCTTCTTAGTTTTCTTTTTTTACCAAAGGAGAAAAAGGTGGCAACCTTTCAGAACTGTTTTCCTGTTTCGTGTAGGGTGTGGAATGTTGCTGTTTTAGTGGTTTTTATTCCTGGTGAACTATATCTCATTTCAATTAAATTAACATGACAGCCATACTTAATTTTCAGAAATCATAAGAGAGACAGTGGAGTTCATCTAATCTAACCTTATTTGTAGATGTGGAAACTGAAGCCCAGAGTGACTTGCCCCAAAAGATCACAGTGCTAGAACTGGGATTTGAACTAGGTCCCCTGACTCCCAAGTCCCAGGAGTTTCCATTCTCTTGTTGAGGCTTAAAGGAGCCTCTTGGAAGAAGTTGTATTTAGGTTTTTCTGTTACATTTCTCTATCAGTATCTAGATGTCAAAGTTTTCTTTCAGTGTGAAGAGTTGGAATGAAAAGTGAAGAGACATGTTATGGCAAATAGAGAAGATAGCAAAACCATGGCACTCACAGGTGCTTGGGTCCACTGTGGCAAGGCAAAGTGTTGAAACTGCCAAATTTATATGTATGTAGAATAGGGTGGGTGGGTGAAAAATTGGAAAGTGAACAGAAGAAATATAAGCCAGTAAGCAAGGAGAATGATACTGGAGGAATTGAAGTTGTAGCCTGGCAGAGAACATTAGAAGAGTTATGGAACTTAACTCTTTAACTAGGTTCTGCAAAATCAGTGATTCCTATGAAACTTTAACATTTCCCCAGTATAAAAAAGTATCAGTAACATAGTTTGTCCTGCATTTGTTTTGTTACCTGGAGAGCAGAAAAGACCACACAGAATGGTTAAACTTTTGTTACTAGAGCTTAGATGTTTTATTTTTAACTCTAAAGGAGAACATTTTAAAGTTCTTTGAACAGTCATTTTTCATACCTAGATCTTCTAAGTCCCATCCTCCCCCCCCAAAATGAACCTGAGAGGTCTAATAATATGGCATGGTGTTTTAAAATAAATTATGACTTTGGATATTCATTTGCTTTTAAAGTATATTTGTAGTAAGCATTTTTAATTAGTCCAAAATTCCTATTAAAAGCACTAAATTCTTCAGGAGTATTAAAGTTTTTTCTCTTTAAAATTTTTGAGTTTTAGAATCAAAGAATTTCATAGTTCATAGTCCAGTACCCATGTTATGGCCTAAGAAATTGCTTGGGGTGGCTGTCATTATCCTATCTGTTTTACCAAAACTGAAATTTAGTTGTAAGTGGTACTGGTATGTCAGTAGATGAGATTTCCAAATCATATGTCTCATTAACCCAATAGAGATTTCAGTTTTGAACTTTGGTTTTGCTTACAACTAGACCAATAGGAACGTTTGTGTTAATCACTGTAATAAAACACTAGTTTGTTTTTTTAAGTCAGTAGGGATTACTAAATGATTCTAGATAAACTGGCTAAAATAAACCTCTCCACCAATTTGTCCAGTATAGAACCCAGAGTGTAGTTTCTTTTGTCTTTGTATTCCTAGCACCCAACTTATGTACTGACCACCAAAACACCTAATTGAACATACTGGAAGGTTGATATCATCTGTGTAGCCAAGTTTAAATTTGCTTATTGTAAGTAATTCTCTGTATATGTTTAATGTAAAGATGACTATCAATTTTACGTGAACACTTCATGTACAGAATGTCACATCTCTGACATGCTATTTATTTAGTTCCCAAAATTTCCTTTGTAGGCCATTTGCTTAATAAGCACTGGGAGAAAATCTGCTAGTAAGTCTTTTCCCAAAAAAAAAAAAAAAACAAAAAACAAAAAAAAAAACTCTTATCTGAATTGTAGTTCCTTGAAGATCTGCCCTGTCTTTTACTTTTCCTTAATACTAATGCCAATATGTGTGCCTAAAATTCTCTATACAGGTGATGATTTTACTAAATTATAAGTCTTAACCATGTCACTTAAACTCCAATGCTTCTCTGTAAAATAGGGTAAAAAATGTATAAACTCCTGTTTGGATTTGAAAATCTGTCACAGATGTGGCCCAACCTATGGCCCTCTCTAAATGCTCTAATTTTTTCTACACATCTACATCCTTGAGGGCAGGATGTTTCACAGTTGTCTTCATAATGCCAGTAAATTTTCTAGGCTTGGTTATTCATAAAAAAGCCTGTTTAATCCATTGTGCTACTGAATTATTATTGTGTTAGTGCCATGTTTTCCTTTGGTAGGTAGATTCTTAACAATTATCATGTTAGAACTACTCTGCAACTTTTATACTTTTTTTTTTTTTTTTTTATCTCATCTTACATTCTCTTCCAATGTTGAAACCATGAAATCAGAGTTAGGTTATAACCAAGGCTATTTCACTCTTGTATTCCTTGTCAATGTTGTAGCAAAACTTTTGGCCTTGGGTAAAGAGATAAGGAAAACTGAAAGCATGGGACCATGGCCCACTGTGTTATCAAAGGTGGTTAATTCCTGGGCCAATATAAAGAATTTACTTGGATGCCTCCTTTTGAGGCTAGGAGGAGGCTATAGATTTTACCCTTTGAGCAAGGACTGATGAGCTTAGAAAGATGTGGAAAATGGATGAAGGAAAATTTTTTTCATCAGTGCTTTTGCCTTTAGATAGCTTTTAATTGTTAAGACCTAGGTCTTCTAGCCTTACACAAGTCAGAACACCTGGATGTCAAGTTTTTCATGTAAAATAAGGAGTTGGTTATTAAGCTTCTTTAGAATTTTTGTTTATTCTGTTTTTATATTATGGAAGAAATTGATTGCTTTATACCCATAATGACATTGTTTCCTAGCTCTAGTCTTGATTTCTTTATTTTTGGTATGTTGTTCATGTAAGAATATCTGGGTAATACATTTTACATAGATTATAGTATGGATATGTAGTTCTTTCCATTTTGGTCTGAAGGAACATGCATTGAGAAACTTGGTTGACACTATTTGGAATGTGTAGACAATAGTTCTAAGAGACAGTGTCAGTTGGAGATTGGCACAGAGATGACTGGTGATGACTTTCTGAATATACCATTTGTCTTAGGTTTGTTAAAATGATTTTCAGCCTTTACCCCTTATTGAGAGAAAATGTGTATAAACCTCAGTTACATTTTCTTGGTCAGATGTGCTACTTTATGCACAAAACTAGAGAGGAGTGGATTTGAGCTAAGTAAATTATTGGGAGATAAACAACTTTTCATTCTCTTTGAGAGATAAAACAAAAAAAGATCAGTACCTGATAAAAGAAGATTGAAGGCTGTAAGAAAAGCTTATTTTAAAGCCACCAATCAATATAAACTTGACACTCCTAAAAAAGTACTTTCTTAATAAATAAGCTTTCCTTTAGACTCTTTGGAAATTTGTAGGAGAGCATACATTACTATTAAAAATAAATGTGTAAGAGGAAAATTTAAATGAGGAAAAGTTTTTTAGGTTATTTAGTGTGTTGTGTTTGGCAAATGTGAGTTTTAAAATATTTACATTTATTTAAATTGGTGAAGTAAATAACAATTGCTTTTTCTTTCCTTTATAGAAAACCTAGAATAAACTCTCAGCTGGTTGCACAACAAGTGGCACAGCAGTACGCCACTCCTCCACCACCTAAAAAGGAGAAGAAGGAAAAAGTTGAAAAGCAAGAAAAAGAGAAACCCGATAAAGAGAAAGAAATTAGCCCCAGTGTTACAAAGAAAAACACTAACAAGAAGACAAAGTAAGGACCTAGAGGGAGCCAGAAATTTGTACTTTATAACTGAGCTTATTGTAAAGTGAAGCCACAAATTCTATTAATGCCAATTTTTGTTACTCCTTTTAGACCAAAGTCAGATATTCTGAAAGATCCTCCTAGTGAAGCAAACAGTATACAGTCTGGAAATGCTACAACAAAGACCAGTGACTCAAATCACACTTCAAGGTAAGAAATTGGCAGATTCTGTGATTTTGCCATCAAAAAATTGTATGTCTGTTAGGTTGCAGAAACATAGTTAAGGATCTTAGAATTTATCTTCTTAAAAATAGCATTTGTATTACAGACCCAACTAGAAAATCAAAGAGCTAGGAAAACATCATTAATAGAATTTTTTAGTGGCCCTTAAAAGTTGTAAACTATAGTTGATTTCACGTTTTTACATCCGAAATGACTAAAAAGCATTAGTATTTTCTGCAAATATTATTAATATTTTTATATAAATATTATCTATAATATAACATTTATGTAATGTGATTCCATGTTTGAGCTAAGGCCTTTTCATTCCTTAAAAGCAAATATTTTTCTACTCCGATCTCCTTGGGCTTATTTGCACTGAAAATTTCTCTTAATCTCTTCTGTAACCATAGTAGGGAAATTTAGAAGACATTTACAATGTTGTATCTAAATATTATTTGGGTTTCAGTGTAAATCTTTTGATAAGTTCTTTGTCTTGCTAGTTTCATCTAGTTAATATTTTTGAGCTTAGAAGATTACTAGATCTTAGTGAGGTGTGAAGATATGTATGAGACCAATAAATATATGATTAGGTGCCAAATGAGAACAGATAGTTGCTTCAAAGGTTTAAAAGAGATTGCAGTTACACAGGTCAGCTTAAGGGTAGGCTAGTGAATAGAGTAGAGGACTTAAAAACTTTCTGATCATGAAAATCTTCTTAGAGGAGAAGAAGGAAATAAGAAATATACTAAGGAAATTATGACAAATCTTCATAGAATGGATTTTGGAGCAATGGCAATCTATAAGCAGGAAAATGAGTAGAAAGCTAGATTTCTGTGAATAGTAATCAGTTGGAATGGAAAAAGAATGGCAATAGCTTGGCAGTGCCAAGAAAAAGGAAGGAGTTTTTGACTGATAAAGGGATGGAATCTGTGATTATATTGGGATAGGAAGCTCTCCAGGAGGGAAAGAATTTTCTTCCTATGCAGGTTGGTACTTTCTTGGAAACTTCAAGAACCCTTCCTCTAAGCACCAATGATTGATGATAACTTGTTACGAGCATTATTTAAAAATACTTGTATGTAGTTTTATAATAAGTAGATCTTTAAGGTTTGCACAGTCTATGATGGTAGATATTGTTATTATCCTTATTTATCCTTGTCAGGAAACTGAGGCTAAAAATTTAAGTTAGGTGACATGGCCTGTTTTCTTAGATCTTGAACTTTTTCCCACAGTACCATCTGTTTGCTTCAAGTGAGACTATAAAAATTCTAGCTCTCCCTTCATATCCATGAATATATCCCTGCCCTTCTTGACTGTGATATGGGGGGTGGGGAGATAGAGAATAATGAGAAAAGGGAACTAATTTGAGGGGTCATGTCATCAAGCTAAATGTTTACTATGTGCTAGGCACAGTGAATAAAATAAGCAGAAAGGCAATCTCCGCCTGGGGGGCGGGGTACATGAAAGTAAGCCGAAAACTGCTTATATGCATTCTCTGTAATGTAGAAGAAAAATATTTGCTTTCATTACAGAATTGTGTACCTTAATGAGAAATAAAGGCACCCTGTTGAAATGTTTTCATGAATATTAAAGGTTTAACTGTCATCACAAGCAATGGCATTTGGATAAAAGTTCTTTAAAAGTGTGACCCATGTTTGCTTCACTTTCCTCAGCTTATAAAGCGGAAATCATAACCACCTACCTCTCCCAGGATTGTTTTCTGGATCAGTGTAATGCCCTTAATATAGTGCCTGGCCCATAGCACAAATAAATGTTTATTATGAGGAGGAACAGGCTGCAACAATCCCACCCTTGGGCCCATCCAAAAAAATTTCATCCCAAACCAGTTGCTCAAGGGCAGAGAATATAGATCCCTTTGATTTCTTAAGTTGAAAGTCTAGTGACTAGAATGGATTTTATTTTCTACTATTTTCTTTGGTAATGATCTCTATATACTGCTAGCTCTTTCTTGAATCAGTTTGGTATTATGATAGGAAAAAAGCACAGATTATTAGTCCTAGGAGTAAAAATAAACTTTTGATATTTTGGCTAATGGTGAAGAATTTAATTCCTCCAGAACCCCCTAAATTTCAAAACTTGAGGGGAAAGCTTCAATATCTTTTTTATATAAATTCTCAGCCTAATCAGAGAAACTGCTGTGGGATGGGCATCATATATTATCTATTTTTGTGATTATTCTTTTAGGCCCAGGCTGAAAAACGTGGACAGAAGTACCGCGCAGCAATTGGCAGTGACGGTGGGGAATGTCACAGTCATTATCACAGACTTTAAAGAAAAGACTCGCTCTTCTTCGACATCGTCATCGACAGTGACCTCCAGTGCAGGATCAGAACAGCAGAACCAGAGCAGCTCCGGATCGGAGAGCACAGACAAGGGCTCATCCCGCTCCTCGACGCCCAAGGGTGACATGTCCGCAGTGAATGATGAATCTTTCTGAAATTGCACATGGAATTGTGAGAACTATGAATCAGGGTCTGAAATTCAAAATCTCCCACCTGCCCATGCCACGTGCATCCCTGGAGATTCTTCTGTGGACATCAACCTAGTGATGCTACCGGGATCGTTTTCTGCTTGCCATGGGCATCTGGCCAGCAAGGAATTTCGCACCCTGATGATTACTCTTGACACTTTTATGTATTCCATTGTTTTATATGATTTTCCTAACAATCATTTATAATTGGATGTGCTCCTGAATCTACTTTTTATAAAAATCTGCTGTGCACAATTTTCCATGTACATTACAACTGTTGGGGGTTTTTTTGGGGGGGGGAGGTGGGGTGGGCAGAGCAGGGAGGGGGGGCTTTATTTATTGCATTCACAGACTCCATCCTTTTCAGCATATCCTTTAAGTTTAGTTCTTTCTTCCAGTTATACTATGTACTATCAGTTTTGATATAACTATATATATAAATATAAAAATATATATATAAAGGGTTATTTGAAACCAATACATGGCAACGCTGGTGCTTTGATACACTGTGAAGTGAAAACAACATTGAACAGTTACAGATCTGGGACAGTCCCGTCTATGAAAGTGCTGAAACTAAATTGAAACCAGGCTTATATGAAGTATGTTCCAACCTACGTGGGAACTTAAATCTCTCATCTGTCTAAAGAGTACTGGATGCTATAAATATATATTTTTAAACAATGTGATCTCAAATTTACAAGACTGCTCCAGATATCCATCCTGCATTTGCAACACAATAACAAATCACAAGTTTTCTTGTCCAGTTGGAAGTGCTTGATCATTCAAAAAGTAATTAAACTGGCTTCAGAATGCCAAGTAAATTATGGTTACATGTTAACATTGCTAATTCTTGCATAACATTCATAAAAATATGGTGTTCTGTAACTTGAATTCCATCCATTTTCCAGACCTGTGTTCATGACTGAGGTAATTATTAAGAATCTATAAAGTGTCTGTTAGTTTTAGGATTTAAGACATTAAAATCAACACTGTAATTGTAGGGCTGGAATGTTTTTCAGTCGATACATTAAGCAGTTACTTGTTTCCATGTAACATTGCATAGTGATTTTTATAATTAAAATTCATCTTTCTTTTCCTTCTTCCTTCCTCCTTTCATTCTACTATAAGCCCCCTCCCCTACTCCCCCCAATTCTGGATCTGCTTGTTTCTGAAAGGGGATTATGAACTCTCTGTTTAATACCGCCATGGTAATTTTCAATGTTTGTAGGAATTCATTGGCATTCTATTGTGGGAAGCTTCAGTTGTGAACGGTGTTCATGCTAGCATCTGAAACACAAGTGCAGCTCATGCTGATGGGGCTGGTGTGATCTTTTTTTCCCCCCTTATATTCAAAGACGATCTGACTTATGTAAATTCTTCCTAGTCTTTTAGAATTACTTTACAGTTTGGTTCCTGTTTATCACCCCTTGAAAAACACTAGTGTAACCTTTTTCCTAGTTTTTTTTTCTTTACGCTTTTTATCTGTCGCTTTTTATACACTTAACTCATGTGGCCCAGAGTGCTTCTGAAACCATTTCAGGCACAGAGCCAGTTCAATATATATATATATATGGTCATGCTTTAGGTACTCACATGTGAGAGCAGCCAATTTGTAATGACGCACCAGATTATGTTATGATAACTTGGTTTGGGAAAAAAATAACTTATGTATATGGAGGCAACTGAGTAAAATAAAATTATCAGCTTGATTTTTGAGTAGCCAGCAGGCAAGGTTCCTTTCACATTTACATTAAAACTATTCTGTCGTCACTAATGTCATAATTTAAATTATATTCTCAAAAGTATAGATTACAAAGCAGTGCCATTTGTTGCTATGGTCCTAGTCTAAAATGCATGGACAATGTTCCCCTCTTTTAAAATTATGCTTGTATCAAAGATGCAAGTTGTAATTACCTTTTTTAAATACGTTTTTAAAGTATTTATTAATGAACCAAAGGAAATCCGATGCTTTCCATAGCATCAGAATATATAATACATAGTGGTTTGACTATGAATTTTAAATCCACATTTTAATGTTAGTGGGATATTGCAAAGACATTCCTTCTAAAGTTTTAATATTCCTTTTATTAAGGGTCTCAGGGAGGGTAAACTGGTCAGCCATATTTATTTTCCAGAAGTGTATGGAAATGCTAAGGTTTTATTTTACAAGAAAAAAAAATCTTAAAATACCACCAAACTAATGTGTATGTTGCACTGCTTTTATGAATCAGTAAGTGTTAGTTTGCACTTTGTTCAGAAACACTGTGTGTATTTTTTCAAAATTAGTTTCATGTAAAGTGAATGGACCCCTAGTTTAGTGGAAAAGCTGATTAACCAGCTACTCATAGGCTGCTAATTCATTCATTGCTAATGTCTTGGTTTTTCAGTTTTGCCTCCTTGATAAATTAACTTATTTTAGGGAGGGGAAAAGGAAGGTTGGAGAGTGCTTTGGAACAAATGGAATAAAACTCTGCATTGATTAGAAATTGCAGCTAAAAGTGGAAGTTGCTAGCTAAGCAGTCAAATGTCATTGTTGGGCCAGACCTTTAGCTGCTGTTAGGTATTCTGTTAAGGTAGTATAGGTACTTTTAGACTTTTAATTTCTGAAATTGATTACACCCCTCAGGCATGTATTCTGGAAATGGAATTCCCATAATTCCTGCTTTTGCAGCACGTAAAAACACTAGTGTAGATTATATGTGTGTGCATATATATTATACAGATATACACGTGCGTGTATGTGTGGGTGTATATACATACACATATACATAAATATAAAGGACCAGAAATACTTGGTATTCAGTGGCACAGAACGCAGGTTTTAAAAAAAAGCACAGTGTTATGCTTGCAAGTTTCCATTTTTTTTATGCTACACAGTCTCTCACACGTGTGCATACGCACGCACACACAGACACACAGAGCTTGCCTGACTTACTTTACCTGAGTCATGCAATGAAAAGAGTAAACATTTAACACAGACAAAAATATTTATTTTAATCATAACTTTCAGTTTAAATTTGGCTAAAAATTAAAATTGGCAGACGCTTCTGTGAGTTTAGTTCCACTAAGATGTTTCACCTGCCTTATCAAGACCATTCTCAGTCTACTTTTTTAAGCTACCATATCTTAAATTATTGAAAATTTATTAATTGCTGAATATATAATAACCTTTGCTTGTATGTAACCGAAAATGGTTTAAGAGCCAACATTTAGAAATGTATTGACAATGGAGCTGAACAGTTTTTAATGCGCAAGCAGTTCTGTTCTTGTGTATGACTTGTAACCTTAATTTACTGTGTAAAGATGGTTACATTATTTCCTTAGCTTTGTTTGTTGGAGACAAATAGAGAATGCTTGTTAAGTATGTCAAAACATAATCTTATCTTGTGAATTTTTGTTAATGTATTATACGAGCTATATTTTTCATTTGCCCAGAAAGACAGCTTGTATAACGCTTTTGAAAGTTTCTGCTCTGTAAAGTCTTTAGAGCTGACAGTCTGTTAGGTTTGTTTTTATCTTCATGCTAAAGTGTCAATTGGTGGTTTTGTGAACTGGTCAGAAATTCACAGGTCTTAAATGTTTTGGGAAAATTTATATCGGACACTGCTCTTTGTCTAGCAAATAAAAGATGTTAATATATTCCTGTTACTGGCATGTGCACGACTATGTTATTAGAAGCCACTTTATCATTTTCCTGCTTTAAATAGAAATGTCTATTTATGAATTCTGCTTGTAGTTTTTTCACAAATAAAATAGTAAAATTTAAATCTGGAGGCTTTACTTTTTTGTAGATTTTAAGCTTTAGGAAAGGTGACTCCCTAACTTTGTAGTTTTTATCTGCCCATATTAAGCAGGTTTTTTTTGCATATCTTTGAGATACACTAAATTCTCTCCCAGCATCAGATTTCACTTCTAAAAATGTACATCCTTCTGTCTTTCCTCACTTTTCACTAGACTAAGCAGGGTTCAGTTAGGAGTGTCAATAATAGCCCATAAAGAAAGACCTCAGTGGATTGAGAGGCAGGTCCTGGGTTCAAATGTGGTCTCAGACTCTTCCTAGCTATGTAACCCTGGGCAAATCACTTAACTCCATCCCACCCCACCCCCCTCCCCATTGGCTAGCTATTCTTCCTTAGATGGAAGATAAGGGGATTTTGTTGTTGTTGTTTTAAGACCCTAAATAGGAGCAAAGAAATTTCATGTGGACCCAATAAATAAGCCTAATCTAAAAGTATGGAAAGGATTTATTCACTGTCAATAGGGAGGCCAAGGCAGATTATTCTCATTTTAAAAAATGGTATCCTTTCAGAAATGGTAGATGACCGCATTATTTTCACTAATCAGGCAATTACTTACTTGAAATATTAATAATGAAAGAATCAATTCATGTATCCAAGTGATCAAGTAACTCAGTGAAAAAGACACATCTTAGCATCAGTCAGAGGGCAAATATCAATGGATAGATATTATAATGGAGTTCAATCCTTATTAGGGGATATCAATATTATCAGGGCAGTCATACTGGAAGAGTATCATTAGTTAAGAGGAAGCATTTTCCTGCCTATATTTGATTTATAAAGCTTCTAGAGGAAGGGCAAAGAGTAGTTATTTTAAGAATTTTCCATCTACCCATAAAGGTTGGGTAGATCTTCCATTAAGTCACCAAAAAAGTAATTGACTAGAATTTTCACATTAGTCATGTAAAGCTAAAAATGCATAGTTGAACTGTACAATTTCAGAATTATTTTCTATAAAGCATTAGCAATTTCCAAGAGGTGTAGTGCCAAACCATGTCATCAGAAGAAAGGATAACCCAGAAAAATTGCTGTATCAGAGAAATAGAATGAAAATTTTCCTGATTTGTTAGTAAAGCTTAGCTTTTTATTCTATATAGAAAAAGGCCAAAAGGCTAGTTCAACCCTTCAAACTACTATTTGGAAACAAGACTTTTTTCTTGTTGCTTGAAGAGAAAATTAGCAGGTGTGATTTAGTCTTAGCAAGTGAGTGCTTGCATGTATGCAGGTCCAAATGGATTTCTAAGGAGGGCTTTTGAAGAATGACAATAGGTTGTGAAGGAACCTGGAAAGGGGTGAGATTGAAGTATCAATAGGTCCCGCCATTCCTGAGCCTTCCATTATATGGGTTCCTTCTGTTTATCTTTCATTTTCATTGGGAACAGTGTTGTAATATAGAAGATGAAGCACCAAAGACTCCTCTTCCCTTCTTGGTTTCTTGATCTTGAAACTAGCTATGTGGAAAGACCCTAAAGCCCCAGTTCTAGTGGGAAAAGAACAATGTTGCCCTTAGCCTTAACTACAACAAAGCCAATAAAAAAGTGCTGGGAGCTGCCCGTGTGTAATATTTAGTACTAATACTAGACAATGCTCAAGGTACTCCCATCCCATCTTTCTTACTCCTCATGGGGGAGGAAGCAACGGAGACAGACATAAGTGGAGCCAAGTGCAGAGGGCCATATACACCAACTTGGCTGAGGCTGGCAGAAGTCTTCACCCTGCAGTTGACTGAAAGTTAATGAACTTAATGGTAATTTTCCTGAATGAGCTAGCCAGACACCCACCAGGGGAGAACTAGCGCCTCTGGTGTGAGCTGAGCTTGCTAAGCACTTTTCAAAGGCTGCTCACCCACCTTTGATGTCTACCTTTCCAAGAAGCTGTACCATGTCTAGCCACCTCACCCCTCACACGTGGGCTAAACTAGGTTGTAACCAACAAGCCCCAAAACCCTTGGTAAGTCGGGGAATGTGCCCCAAAATGTGAAGCCTTCCCCTGGAGGAATGGCCAAATGAGAGCAACGTTCCAGTGGCCATGATGGCAGTTGAAGGAGGCTCTGTGGAGTTCTTAAGAGCTTGGTTGGACATCTAAGATGCTACCATCATCCCCCGTGTCCCTCGCCATCACCAGTCGTCCTGTCTTGCCCTTGGACGTGGATGTCTGTGGAAGAGAAAGTGAGGCTGACTGCAGCTGTGCCTCCCTTCGATTTAATTCATGCACAAGTCAAGAGGTCAGCTTCTGGGTATCATTGGTCCTCTTCAAACAAGATGAACAATGGGAGAAAGGTTCCACCACTACCTTCCCTGTAAAACTGGGGGACTCGAACTAGTCCTGCCTGAATCCAATGATCTCGGGACCTGAAGCATCAAAGCTACATGAAGCACAACTGCTGCTTTACCTGTAGGTTGAGCAGAGGAATATTATTACCAGTCCAATATCCCAAAGCGTCTCTTCTCACGCATGTTGTCTGGCTCTTCAAAATGAAGACATCCAGAGTCTCCAGTGGGATATGTTTTAAGGGCCAAATTAGAATTAAATGAGCGAATATTTGTAAAACTATTAGCACAGTATCTTCCACATAGTAGTAGGTACTTACTAAATGTTTGTTTCTTCCTTTCCTCCCAAATTGTGGTAGAGGATGAGTTTGTAGATCGAGAAAGGAATTGATTTCTGGTGCAGTCCAAGAAATAAAACTAAAAATCATCATCCAAATAATCAAGTTTTGTCAATAGGAATTTGTAATGTGGGGGTCACACCAACCATGATTAAAAACTGGCCCTCAAATCAACAGGCTTGAATCCTTGCCAGCTCTTAACATTTAAATGAAAGCCTATGAAGCAGTGGTTCTGTCCTCAAAATCATAATGGTAGGGCTGGAACTTTAAAGTACGTCTCTTTTAAGTCTCCAGAAAAATGGACTGACTTGCCCAAGGTTGCCCGGTCAAGGGCAGATCTAGGATTCAAACTCCAAAGTTTCTTGGATTATATATCCAGTGCCCTCCCATGCTGTCCTGCTCTCTACCGAACACATTCCATTGGGGCTTATTCAGAGGACCTACCAGTTCCCTTAGCCAGAGTATATCAAATGACAGAGTAAAGAACCATCTAAAAGATGTAGATTCTTAGACAAAGCAGAAAGCAAAACCAAAGTGGAAATCGAATCGAGGATGATAGTTAAAGCAAAAATTTCCCCTGGTCCTAAAGGGCAAAGGGAACCACTATGTTATCCTAGGCTTTGCAACCAGCAGATACCGCTCCCAACTACTGGATCAATGATCGAAATGCTTAGGGAGAAAGAATCTCAAATAATAAATATCTTTTCAGCCTCGCTTTCTCAATAACAACAGCCTTGAGCAAAGGGGGAATGATATGTTACAGCCACTATGGGATGGAGAAATAAAAATTGTCTTCATTGCATCTTTCTTTTAAAAGGAATTTGTGGAGTTATTCAGAAGTCAACAGTGGACATAGATCATTGGCTCAGATTACAAAAATTTACTGGGGTGGAAAATAAGTGAATTTGAGGGATTCTCGCATGCTAAGACCTCCTCATAAATTATACTATAAAGTTCCTGCCTTTCTTGCTAGTAGAGAGATAATCTTGACAATGCAAACTAAGTCAGCAAACAAATAGGGTAATAAAGGCAAGAATCGGGAGTCTTCTTCCATTCATCTTGAAACAATAAGTGCTGTATTTGCTGTTAATCATTTTACTCTGGATAGACAGATCCAATCTTCATGTGTGTGCCTACGAGAGACCGAAATATGTCTTGTGGTCTAGTAAAAACAGAATTGACTCTACAAATATCTGACCATTAGACAAATATTTGTTCTTCTAAAAAATAACCACCAGAAAACGGGTATCGAAATGCCTCTAAAATATCTGGATTGGATTTGAAACAAATAGAACAGAAATAGAAAATGCAAGTGTAGAGGGCAATGAAAATCAAACAAACAAGCATTTATTAATCACTTATTGCATACCAGTCTCTGTGCTACGTCCTGGAGATACAAAGACCAAAGTGACACAGTTCCTGACATCAAGTTAATTGAGATCACATTTTAATTACCTGATGAAATGTTTTATCTTTTTTTGTTCCTTTTATCTCAGAAAGCAATAGTATCGCTGCTTTAAAGAACCAAAGCAGTTGGGCACTGAGAATAGTCCCCCTCCAATTTTCCATCTAAGTAAGACATGAAGATAGTGTTGCTCCTCAACATCCACCTTCACAATGGGATATTTATGTTTCAAACAGGAAAAGCAATAGTAATAAAATGCAACATCTGAATAAGGAGAAAGGACCTAGAATATTTGTTACAATCATTGAGACCCTTAGCTACTGTTTGAGGACTGGTCTGGAAGAGAGAGGCACAATCTCTGTCTCTTGGGCTGCTCATCTATCATTTTTGCAAGAGGTTTAAACTCAGACATCTGACTTTTAGTGGTTGTCTTGACTTTGTTCTCCTCTATTCAAACTCTTATTTAAAAATGACTTTCCAAAAACTAGCTACATTCAGAGGAAGAACCGTGGGAGGAGAAACGCAGAAGAAAAACAACTGCTTGAACATATGGGCTGATGGGGATATTATTGGGGATGAAGACACTAAATGATGACTCTAGTCCAACTATCAATAATATGGAATTAGGTCTTAATCAGTGATACATGTAAAACCCAGCAGAATTGTGCATCGGCTAAGGGGTGGCTTAGGGAGTCTTGGGGGAGAGGGAAAGAACATGAAATATGTAACTAGGGGAAAATATTCAAAATAAAAATAAAAATGCCTTTCTTTCGGGCTCTTTGATCATTTAAGTTTTTCTTCCAGCTGGTGAGAAATTTGCAGCAATTAATAGTGACTCCACTTTCGTGCCTGTG
This sequence comes from Gracilinanus agilis, assembly GCF_016433145.1. Classification (NCBI taxonomy): domain Eukaryota; kingdom Metazoa; phylum Chordata; class Mammalia; order Didelphimorphia; family Didelphidae; genus Gracilinanus; species Gracilinanus agilis. The sequence goes on along the minus strand of NC_058130.1, from coordinate 38,019,151 downwards.
AAATTCCCTGTTTTGTCCCCATCTTGGACACATGTGAAACTTTTAACCTAAAGTGGCACGAGAAGAGATCGCCTATAACAATGGGGTGGGGAGGGAATCTCTCTCTATTGGGAAAGATAATGTCCAAATAGGTGATCTATCTTTCTAGTTGTCATTGGGAAGGAAAATTCATAAATATGGTTGGTGTCTTCCTACATATTAAGAAGCAAGGCTGCTGTGGCTCAACCCAATGGGATTGAATCTAAGTCCTTTCAGAAGGCGTTCAAGAAGGGTCGAGCTTTCTACCAGATGTTACAACCTGCAAAAGGAGTGCCAAGCTTTGGTTGGAGCCTTTATCACCCATCACTTAACCAAAAAAAACAACTATTGATTGATCAATTAATTCATTTATTAAATTATCTAACTTATTTTTCTTTTATTTATTTATATATAAAAATACATATTTCTGTATTTATATTATTTATTTATTATTTAATTCTGTTTTGCTCATTGAATTACTTTATTTTTTGCTGAGCTGCCTGACCTAAATTATTGATTTATTTAAAATTTTTAAGTTATTTTAAAATTTTGATTTATTAATTTTAATTAATTTGTTCATTTAATGAACAAATTAATTAAAATTAATAAATTTAATTCATTTAATTTAAACAAGCATTTAATCATCTGCTATGTTCAGGTTACTATGCTAAGTAAGCTCTAAGGATCAAAACATTGAAAGGAAATGATCCTAGTCTTCAACGACACACTGAGGACAGTGGACAAGATGATGGAGGGTGGAGAACAACACAAATTAATACAAAATAAACACAAGGTGGGCATTCATAGCTTTGTGGCCATGGGCAAGTAACAACTATGCCTTGGTTTCCTCATCTGTAAAATGGCGGGTAATAACAGCACCTATTTCCCATGGCTGTTGTGATGATTAAATGAGATCATATTTGTAAAACACATAGCACAGTGCCTGCTGTATACTAAGTATTATATACATTTTAGCAATAATAATAATAATTTTTGTTATTATTATTGGCAACTGGTTGCGGAGGTGTCAGAAAAATCCGTAAGTAAGAGAAATAAATAATGATATTTGGATGGTAGAGGCAGAAATTGGAGGAGTATTGCTTACTTCAGATGGCTGAAGGAATGAAGAGTTCTGACATGTGTCAATGCAATAACCCACGTATATGATTTGATTTTCAAAGAGCACATATACATAATTGAGAGCCCCCTGGAATCTTTTATGTTTTCCCTTGCATCTCCAGGACTTTGAAACACCCATCTTTTGAAACGGGCACTAAATGCTGAAAAAGAGAGCGGTTCTTGTTGTAAAATTCAACTTGACAAAGGACAATCTTTGAAAGCCTAGAAGTAATCTCTGTTTTACACAAGTCTAATGGGACCACCTCAGCAGACTTCTTCACCCTGGGGGCTACAGGGATGAGACTATGCAGCACTGACAAAACCACTTTCATGCTGGATTTCTAGATAATGGATTTAAAAAAAATACTCAGGTAAAAAAAATAATAATAAAGAGCCAGAAATGCATGGGGAAAGAAGGTGAGTTTATAAGGAACCTTAATTATAACATGAGATTCCTCAAAGATGTGAAGAATCGAGGCAAGAATTTAGTGGTATCTTTTGGAATGTGATGGGAACAAGCTTTTGAAAATCTCTTAAATCAAGTCAACAAGCATTAAGTACTTCCCAGGTATCAGGACCCGTGCTAAGGCTGGGGATACAAACACAAGCAGAAAGAATCCTTGTTCTTAAGGAGCAGCTTACCTTCTAGTGGGGAACGAGGGAAGAGGGAGAGAATAAGCTTTAATATAGCTCCTATTGAATACCAAGGACTATGTTAAATTCTTTACAAATAAACTCTTCAATCCTGTTAGGTAGGGATATTATTACCATTTTACAGCTTTTAAAGAACACTATTTTTGAGACTACTGAGGCAACCAGAGGTTAAATGATTTGCCCAGGGTCACAGAGATAGTATCTGAAGCTGGATTTGAACTCATCTTCCTGCTTCTGGGTCAGACCCTAGATCCACTTTACCATCTAATTATATCACAGGAAATTGGAAACCAGTGGGGGGTGGGGGTGGGAGAAATTGGGGGAAGAGAGAAAGAGAAGGAAGAGCTTAAAGAACCCTTAAATGTCACTGTAAAGAAAATCCAAGAGATTCAGAAGTACAACCTGGAGAGGAATGATGATCTATCTCCCTGCCCAGGGAGCCCTCCTTTTAAGGTGGAAGAATCTGGAGGGAACCCGGCAACAAGAAACAGCAATTATCCTATGTCAGAGGATTTTAGTCCAGTTTCAATCTCTAGATATACCTGATTGGTATAAAACCTCCAAATGTTATTCAGTTCCATCTAGTAGATTGGTTCTTGTCTTTCTCAGCTCAAATGATTTCAGCTAACTCAGAGCTTCCTACATTTTATGGCTTAATCTGCTGCTGATGAACAGAGATCACAACAACCCTGCTTTCTGCTCCACTCCTCAAATATGAATGGATTGATTAGAAAGACGGATTGGATTGGATTAAATTAGATTGGAACTGCTCTTGCAAGGTTGTGAGGGAATAGATAATCTCATTGATTGCTGGTGAAACTGAAAAAAGGTGGAAAATTTTGGATGAGAAACTGGTACAATATTGTAAAAGCAAAGGAAAAAAATTATTTGGGTCCAGTCATTTCATCATTGGGAATATTCCCTAAAAGTGTTATCAAAAAGAGACTCCCAAAGATTTCTCTGTGCAAAGATTTTCCTAGCAGCATTGTATGTGTAGTGACTTCACTGGGGTTACTTCTCCAACGTGGTACTCATAAATTACAGGTTAAGTCCTCAGCTGTAAACTACAGATTCCAAGGAATGTTGAGGTTCTAAAATCCTAAAACTGTATTTTACAGTTTCCCACCAATGTACCTACCCTTAATAGCCTGACAGTGCCTTTTTTCCCTTCTAAAAAAATACTATTTATCATATGAGATGACTCACTGGGTGGGGGAGGATTCAGGGGATACCATGTCAGTTTTTTAAATGGGCAGCCAGTAGACATAATTGCTAAGGCATTGGCTCAGAAGTGGCTATAAAACATTCCCCCCCATAAACCTGGGGCACATTCTCCCACAAATACACATGGCATCAGTAGAAAGTGTGGGTATATACCTAGAGCAAACTAATAGGAAAGCCGTGACATAGAGAAAAAATGTCCATACCTCCAGCACTTCAGGATGGCTCCTCTTCTCCTGGAGTCTCCTGGGAGTCAATGTTTGTCTTAGGTAGGTTACTTGGCTAGACTTCTTGGGTACTTTTTGCAGCTCAACCTCTGATTGCAAGAACTCTTGAATATATAATCTTTCTTCTCTGTGGTCAAATGTCACACTTCTTAGAGGGACCTACACTAATGGGTCTCTCTTCTCAACTGGCTTTGTTTTAGATTGATATAGCTTGTAGGAAGGGGAAGGAAGAAAGAGAAATCCTCATTTCTCCTTCCAAATGATTCCCTTTCAGAGCCTGTATTCCTCTTCCATTTCTAGCCCTTGGCTTAAATTCCTTAAACTCTTAAACTCTCAAACATTCTCCAGTGTGAGCATAACCCCTTCTTAACCCAGCCAATCAGAGAAGATATTCCCACTAATAAAAGGATCATAGGTGTTATTTCTTAATATTAATTCTTCATATTTCATTAGTGCTTAATATTTCATTATCTCTGTTATCTACCTTTTTTGTACTTATATCAACTAGGGATAGAGGGTAAAATTCCCTTCTCCTATCGCTCTTATATATAGAAAGCATTCATGATGCTCACAGAATATGAAGTTAACTGAGTTATCCAAGATTCCCATGTCTTGTCCTCTCAGGATAATACCCACCTAATCAATCCATTGATTTTGGGGAGACAGCATGGAAGAATGTCAAGAACCTTGGTTTGGCAGCCAGTGAGGCCTGAGTACTAGCCTCTGCTTTGCCACTAAATAACTCCATGATATAAGGCAAGTCACTGAATGTGTGTGAGCCATAGTATTCTTATCTTCAAAATGAAGATGTTGGACTAGGTAAGAGCCAAGTTTCTTTCCTGCTTTAAACTCTATGTGATTCTATTGTCTTGTATGTGCTCAGCACTCTGCTTTTTGTTGTAGTGGGTACAAAATGATGATGGTGATGGTGATGGTGGTGATGATGATGATGATGATGATGATGATGATGATGGTGATATTGATGATGATGGTGATGAGGGTGATGATGATAATGATGGTGATGGTGGTGAGGGTGATGAAGATGGTGATGGTGATGGTGGTGAGGGTGATGAAGATGGTGATGAGGGTGATGATAATGGTGATGGTGGTGATGATGATGATGATGATAATGATGGTGATGATGATGGTGATGATGATGGTGATGAGGGTGATGATGATGATGATGGTGGTGGTGGTGATGATGGTGATGACATTAACTCATATCTTGGCATCCAAAAGACTATTACTTCAGATTTGAGAGTACTCACCTTAAAATGCCTTGGAAAGGTATACTTGTTGCATTGCTATGACTTCCTGAGGCTGTATTGATTACATTTAGGATTCAAAGGTTAGTCTATTCCTTACATTCAAAAACTTACATGGGAGTTAATGAACTGAGGGAGTTGAGAGGAAGGAGAAAACTGTCCACGTACATCCACTAAGCCAAATGAAACAGAGAGTGGTGGAGAAACTGAAAAAAACAAACAAAAAGTGAAAAGGTCCACTGATTAATTCGCCAGACAAAACTATTGTGGAAGAGGGGTAAGGGCAATGTTGGAATCAGCTTGACCCTTGAGCCAATTGTTAAATTTTCAGAGGGAATACTTCTGAAATTGGCAAATGCTACAAATGTACAAATACAATAAATTGATTCATTATTCTGTTCATTGTCTAAATTTAAGAAAGTGATAGAGAAAATGTTATTGATGCAAATTAAACTTCAAAGTATGTCATGTGAATATTTTTTTCCTTTAACCCCAGATCCAGTTGTTAAATATTAACTATCATATCCCTGAAAAGTGGCAATAAGAATACTCATGTCTATATAGAAATCTGTAAAATACATCATAAACAGGATGAAATCGAGATTTTAATATAAGCCCCATTTATTGAGCCTTTTCCCTTCTGTCTTATAGATAAAAAGATTTTAATGCGAGGAGATAAATTTGGTCTCATAAGTTTATATCAGGGATGTGGCTCATCTAGGACTAAGAGAATGGAAATGGAAAGTTATCCATTGAACTCAGGTCCATTGATTGTAGAGCCAGTACTTTTTTCAATACATTTAGTGCTTTTAATACACAGGATTTAGCACAGTGCCCAATACACAGCAGGCACTTAGTAAATACTCTATTCATCCATTCAAGTCTATGTGAGTCCATGGCCAGGTCCATGGGGTTTTCTTGGCAAAGACACTGAAGTGTTTTACAATTTCCTTCTCCAGTGTGCCTACATCTTACAGATAAGTGAGTGAAGCAAATAAGGGGCTAAGTGACTTGCCCAGGGTCACTTATTGCCAAAGTAGAAATGACTGGAATCTTGGAAACAAGTAACATCTTAAGAGTTCATGATGGGGGGCAGCTGGGTAGCTCAGTGGAGTGAGAGTCAGGCCTAGAGACAGGAGGTCCTAGGTTCAAACCCGGCCTCAGCCACTTCCCAGCTGTGTGACCCTGGGCAAGTCACTTGACCCCCATTGCCCACCCTTACCACTCTTCCACCTAGGAGCCAATACACCAAAGTTAAGCGTTTTAAAAAAAAAAGAGTTCATGATAGTCTAGGGCTGAGGGGAACATAAGTTTAATCCAATATACACCTTAGACATTGGGAGGGCAAATTTCAGAGGGTTCTCCTCGCTACCCCATAAGTGAACTCTCATGGTTTAAAATTCCTGAGGGAAATTGGCAGAATAGAAATGGAATGGCCTGAAAATTAAAATTCTGATAACACAAACAGAACAAATTTCAATGAGGAAGAAAAGAGAGGATCTGTTTAAAGAGACGGATGAGGTTGCACAGGAGATTCATCAGCCAACTTCAATTTTTAGGAGTGGTGTATTTGGAAGAGTGCTTAGCTACAATGAGCTAAATTTACCTTCACTCCACATATGTTATTCCTCGTCTGTAAAATAAGAGTTAGCCAGATGAATTCTGGGGTCCCTTCTAGCTATTGTTTTTTAATCATTAATTGTATTCAACTCTATGTGAGTCCATGGCCAGGTCCATGGGGTTTTCTTGGCAAAGATACCAAAGTGTTTTATGATTTCCTTTTCCAGTGTGCCTATTTTTACAGATAAGTGAGTGAGACAAATAGGGGCTAAGTGACTTGCCCAGGGTCACATAGCTAGGAAGTGTCTGAGGTCAGATTTGAACCCAGCAGCTCTTTCTATGAAAAATCTTCATGAGTGTTATCTGTACTTACATTTAGTAGGACATAAACGTTCAAAAGTGATATTTAACAATGTACATCAAAATGAACAGATATAGGGAATATAAGATTCCATTACACTTATTGTACATTAATTATGAAAAAGCATTTAATACTGTATGAAACGAGGTCTTCAAGGCTTTTTTAAGTGAAGAGTCTTTCATCCATACATCCTTAAAACTTTAATAGATGATAGCAACATTGACTTTGGTAATAAACACTAGGCAAGTCAAAGAGCAGGAAGAAGTATACTCCTTAGAATTACTTACCACCAGGAGGGAGGAGATCTAGTGTAGAATCCAGAAGGAGGAGGACTTCTCTGTAAATGGTGAGAATATCCAAAATCTCCCAATGTTCCTGTTTCTTGAGGACATTGTGCTTATTTCAGCAAGTACCAGAAACACTGCAGAGCCTCTTGGAAGAGATCTATATGTTCAACCTGTCCATCTAGGCAGAAAAGAACCAAGTGGATGGACAATGTCTGCTGCTGAGATTTCATACCTCTAGAATTTGCTCAAAAAATGGGGTAGCTGAGTGGCTCAGTGAAGAGAGAGTCAGGCCTTGACACTAGAAATCCTGGGTTCAAATCTGGCTTCAGATCCTTCCTAGCTCTGTGACCCTGGGCAAGTCACTTAACTCCCATTGTTAAGCCCAACCAACACATAGTATCGATTCTAAGATGGAAGATAAGGATTTTTTTAAAGCATGTGTGTGAATAAAATATATATATTAAAAATACATACATACATACAGTTATCCCTTCCACATCACAACTTTCCCCATCATGGTTTTGATATATCATCCACCGACATAAGAAATTAAATGAGAATTTTGGGGGAGTTTGTGGAAGCTATAGACAATATGCAATGGCCATCAGATGATCCAGAAAAAGCTTAGGAACTCAGAAATGCATACTTAATGCAAAATCTACAATAAGGTACTGTAAATACCCTATAAAAGGGAAAAAAAATCAGACTTCTCTGATGTGAAGGGAAAGTCCCAAAATATTACATGGATCTTCCAGATCACATCCAGAACACATTGGATCTCTCCCAGAAAAAATGACAAAGCTCTTTTACTGACCACAAGCTTCCCACAAAAGCACAGACCAGTCTTTTCCAGGCTAACATTGTTGCTGTGTTACAGCGAGACATAGAACACTAAAAATGAGTTATCACACAGAACAATGGAGAAGTTCATAGTGTGTTAGAGCCAAGCAGGCTGCAGCCCATAACTGAGAAGAAGAAACTTCAATGAACTGGAGTAAAGGTCATTGTGAATGGATTGTATGATGGGAAGAGAAGATGGGCTAACCATGTGGCAAGAGTGAGGGGGTGACACTGGTGCAGCCAGAGTGCTTCATGGGATCCCTCAAGATGGAGGGAGAAGAAAAGGACCTCTAGCATATCCAACTATAGTCACACTGAATGAGCAGGAATGGAAGAGCTGAGATTTGTATCATCAAAGAAAACTGAAAATGATGAAAATGATGAAAATATTTGGGTGTCCATATCCCTTGGATTGTCATGAAGTTTAAACGAGTTAATAATGTATGGGAAGGCTCTGAAAACATCCAAGTGATACAGAAATGTGCCTCTGTGTATCTATCTATCTATCTATCTATCTATCTATCTATCTATCTATCTATCTATCTATCTATCCATCCATCTATATCCATCCATCCATCCATCCACCTAATCTCTCTCTCTCTCTCTCTCTCTCTCTTTCTCTCTCTCTCTCTCTCTCTCTCTCTCTCTCTCTGTCTATCATCATTATAATCACCAGAGTAAGCCTCAGAATCAATGCTTCCAGAATGGGTTACCCCAGAGTCTGGGTTGCTTGGGGGAGAGAGCTAGAAAGAACCAGTACTGGTCCCTTAAGCCCTCTGCAATCCGAGTCAGCAGTTTCATGTAACAAATCTTAACAGGTCTTGAAATACTCCATCTGGCACCAATTCTTCCACCCCAAGATTCAGAACAGATTGCTTGGCGCACATAAAAAAAATAAATAAATAAAATAAAAAGCCTGTCTTAAGAGTTGAACAAAATGAACTCGCTCCTTAAGGAAAACTGAAATTGTTCATTGCTGCTAGAGCCAAGTTCCAATCTGCTTCTAGTGCTGATGGGGATGAGGAAGGTGAAGGCACAGAAGGAGGAAGGACCTATAGCATAGATAGAGAAGGCGATTCTCCCTTCCCTGGAGTGGCATCTCTCTTGGCACTTTAAGTGGTCAGACAGGAGCCACCAGCCAATGGCTGTGAAAGAAAGAAAGAAAGAAAGAAAGAAAGAAAGAAAGAAAGAAAGAAAGAAAGAAAGAAAGAAAGA
>NC_058130.1:37995339-38010313 GCF_016433145.1 Gracilinanus agilis | reverse complement strand
AAGAAAGGAAGGAAGGAAGGAAGGAAGGAAGGAAGGAAGGAAGGAAGAAAGATGCTGCCACCTAATCCTTCAGTGGCAGCTGTGGAGAATTCCTTTATAACAAGTCTCACTGGGCTTTGTTGAAAAATGGGACTAGCGTGTTTTCAGGTTTCCAAGCTATACAGGATGGAATGTCTATTGCTTGAAGAGAGTTCTTGCAGCTTTAGAAACAAATGTTCACTTCAAAGAGAAATTTTTTTTATAGTTCCCTCACTCACATAAGAAAGCCCTCATTCCTTTAGGCATCACCCCATTTCCTGGTCAGCAGCTCTTGTTTGTCTGATGGAGACAAATTTAAACCAACTCAAAAACTCTCAAGTAAGAAGAAAATAAAACATTGACATTATTATTGGTAACTACTGAAGAATAGGAGAAGCAGTGTGGTTTAATGGGTAGAACACTGACTTTGGAAGCTCAAGACCTGGGCGGGTCATGTCCTGCCTTTAGCATATACTTGCTATGAAATGAACCTTCTGCTTTGGAGGGCATCACCATCATCTCCATCACTTGGGCTACAACCTAGATGTCACCCTCAACTCTTCCCTCTTTCCTACCCCCTAGATCTAATCTACTGCTAAGCCTTGTCCATTCTCCCTTTGCAGTGTGTCTCCTATATGCCCTCTTCTATCCTCTGACACTGCCACCATTCTAGTGCAGGCTCTCATCATCTTGTGCCTGTATTAGCAATACCTTTCATTACTATAATTGGTCTCTTTTTCCTTAAACCTCTCCACATTCCAGTCCATCCTCCATTCATCTCAAGTCTGATCACCCTCTTATTTCAATAAACTTCAGTTGCTTTCTATCATCTCTAGGACCAACTCTAAAATCCTTTTTGGTGTTCAAAGCCTCTTATAACCTGGCCCCTTTCTTTAAATATTCCACCTTACTCCCCACCACATATTGGATGATCAAGTGACTCCAGCCTCCTAGCTGTTCCTTGCACAGGAATTCCATTTCCCAATTTCATGCATTTCCACCGGCTGTCCTCCATGCCTGGAACTCTCTCCCTCTTCATTTCCATCTTCTGGCTTCCTTCAAGTCCCAGCTAAAATCCCACCTTCTTTGTTTCCTTAATGTTATTGTCTTCCCACTCAGATTATGTTGCTTGCATATATATTTGTTCACATGTTATCTCCCCCACAGCTTCTGAGAGAAGGAACAGTTTGTCCAGTTTTTGTATTTTCAGCACCTGGGACAGTGGCTGGTACATAGTAGGTAATTAATAAATGCTTGTTGACTTGTTAAATAAAAACAAAGTCATTTGTATTGGGAGGTAGCTTTAAGCATGGGAAAATTGAGAAAGGTGGCCAACTGGGTCAGTTAACATCACAGTTTGTCTTAGTCAACAGAACCTGAGAATGATGGCAGGTAAAAAAATCACATTCGAAGACATTTAGAAATAGCTTCTGTGTCAAAAACTCAGATTCTGTGGTCCTAGGAGCAGCTAGATGGCTTGGTGGGAGAACCTGGGTTCAAATCTAGTCTAAGACATTTCATTGCCCTTCTTGGACAAGTCACTTAAACCCCATTCACCTAGTCTTTGCCCTTCTATCCCAGATTTGTTACTAAGAGAGAAAATAAGGGTTATTAGAAAAAACAAATCCAACAACAACTATGGTCCTCATGAGGTTGAAGGGAGAATAACAGATGATTTCATCATTTGAAGGAAACAAAGAAATGAGGTGGTAGAAATAAGGGGAGATAAAGTTCAGGCTTGGGGAATGGCTCATAAAAATACCCAGAATCAGGAAATAGAGGATCATATGGGATTGAAGAAAGAGCAGGGGAGTGTCACTGGACAGCAACATGGGTGTGAGTAAGATATAAGAAAACTGGAAGGCAGGAAGGGACTTGGTTATGAAAGACTTTCAGAGTCAAACAGGATTTTATATTTCATCCTGGAGATCACGGAGAGCCACTGGAATTTATTCAATAGGGAGGTGACTTAGTCAGATCTGGGTTTTAGCAAGCTCAGTTTGACAGCTGAATGGAAGACAGATTAGAGTGGGGAGAGCCTGGAGGCAGAGAGAGCAACAAGAAAGTTATTACAATAGTACAGTCAGTCAATGGACATTTAGGAAACTTGTTCCAGCCTCCCTGGCTCAGCCTCACTGTCCCATCATCCTAGCTAGTCCTGCTCTCCAGAGCTCTACTCAAGTCTGGAATTCCCCAAGAGGAAAATGTAGAGACCAAAGTGGAGGATAAAAAGGTAATAAAGTCCTTCTTCAGTTCTCAAGCCCAGGAACCAATGAAGAAGAGGGATGAAAGTACCATAAAAGAGATTCCATAGCCCTTTATCCTGGCTTAGAGCTCAAGTCAGGATTAGGCAGCTTCATATTACCAGAGATGGACAGAACCACCATCAAGATGTTAACCCTAATGGTGCTGCACTTGATCCAGTGGCAATATTCTCTTCTCAAAGAAACCAGCTTCCTGACACCAGAGTTTGGATAATAGAACTGCTCTTCTCTTCTCAGCCTACCCACCCGAGATCTCAATGCCATCTTTGGCTTGACTGAGGAGACCCTGTTGAAGCACGCTGTCACTGAATTCCTCAACTGGCAGAATGTCCCTACTGCCTTGAACAAGATGGATAAGCCCTTCATTCCTAGAGGGGCCACACCACAACTCAGCATAAAAGGGTCCCAAGCCAGCATCTTCCCTTCATGGTGGTTCTGCTCAAAAGAGGAGATGCCCTTTGGGGTCCTCAGTTTCCCCCTTCTTGACTACCCCCCTTCCCCCAGAGTCAGAATTGAATCACCAGATTCCATAGCAGCACTATTAAAAAGTCAGGAAATCTCCTTACCCTTCCAGAGCCCCCTCTACCCCAATGGATAGGCAGCCAGAGGGCTTGAAGGAAGCCCCACAGGTTGATATTTGGTTCAGCATAGACAAATCCAATGCTGTGTCTCCTGTGCCTATCACTTGGCTCCTTCTGCTGCTCTATGCTTGCTGGCATTCTGCTGACAATCAACTCATCATCTAGCACATATTTCATAATTAACTCTACCTGATTTCCTGATGCTGCTGCCTTCCCTTCCTCTCCCATGCTTTTAGTCAACTTGTATTTATATTCTCATACACGTATGAAGATGTTCTTCATTTAAAAAATATAAATTTTAAGATGTTATTCATTTAATATATATTTATATACAATATATATGCATTATTATTTATATATAATATGTGATATTATATATATAATGTACCAGGCACTGTGTTGACTGCTTGCTCCAAGTTTGAGGTGATAAGGGTCTACAACAGGGTGGTATAAACCCTCATCAGACAGTTACTAAAGGGGAGAAAGGGGCATCTAGGGGAAATGTCCCAAGGTAGAATAGACAGGACTTGGCCAAAGATTTGATATGAAGTATGTGAGAGAGTGAGGAGTAGGAGATGCCATGCAGGTTGAGAACCTGAATGACTAGGAGGCTGGTGAGGCTCTTGAGAGTTTGGTGATGAGAGGAGAGTTTTGGGGGAAAGTTTCGTGTTGAGTTTAAGATGTCTATGGGAAATCCAGTCCAAATGTCCAATGGACAATTGGACATTCAAAACTGGAAGTCAAGGGAGAGATTGAAACTATAAAAATAGACCTGCTGGAGAGGATGACTGAATCCTTCAGAGCTAATGAGATGACCACATTAAACTAGTCCAGAGGGAGAAGAGAAGATCTAGGCCAGGGCCTTGGGAGACATCTGCAGTTAGCAGTCACAGGGAAGATCCTAGCAGAAAGACTTGAGGAGAACCCGAAGAAAGCAAGGTCATGTAAAGCTAAATAGGGAGTGAAGAAGAGAGTAACAGACAATGGGAAGGGCTGCATAGAGGTCAAGAAGGATGAAGACTGAGAAAAGAACCATTGCATGAAGCGAATAAGACATCATTGGTAATTTTGGAGGGAGTAGTTGAATGGTGAGGTTGGAAGCTAGACTGCAGAGTCGAGAGAATGAGAGGAAAGTGGAGGCATCAATTTTTTATGAACTCAAGAATTTTACAGATAAAAGGAAGGAGACATAATTAGCTAAAATGGATCAAGTGAGGGCTTTCTGAAGATGAGGAAAATATGGACCTGTTTATAGACAGCAGGGAAGTAGTCAGTAGACCGAGAGTGATGGAAGATTCATGAGAGAGTAGAGGGGGCAATCTGCCAGAGTAGATAGGATGAAATGGGATCACTTATGCAAGTAGAGGGCTCTACCTTGGCAAGGAGGGTCATCTTTTCTTATGAAATGGAGAGGAAAAAAAGTGGCAGAAGGCATCTCATTGACATAAGATGAGGAGGATCAGGAAAGAGAGAGCTCTCATTGAATGGCCTCAATTTTTTTTAAACTCTTATGTTTCATTTTAGAATCAAAACTGTATATTAGTTTGAAGGCAGAAGAGAAGTAAAAGCTAAGCAATGGAGGGTTACTTGTCCAGGATCACACAGCTAGGAAGTTATCTGAGGCCAGATTAGAAGCCAAGACCCCTCCATCCCCCCATCTCCAGGTCTGGCTCTCAAGCCACTGAGCCACCTAGCTGCCCCCTTGGCCATAATTTTATCAATGAAATATGAGCTACAATTCTTAGCTGACTCACTAAATTCAGGGAAAAGTAAAGGATAAAGGAGACATGGGAGGTCTCAAGAAGGATGAAAATGTTTGGAAAAGCCACTGGGTGGGTGGCATAGTAAATCAATTATGGAGATGTAAAAGAATTGCCTTGCTGCAGTGAGATTATGTAATAAATTTATAGTGTACCCAGCGATCATGATTTTGTAATTTCATCTACTTCAAGAGTTTGTGAATAGGAGGGAAGGGTTGGCTGGAAATTTTAGAGACTTGGAGTTTGGCAGGACAAGATGAGTGATAGGATAAGGGAGCAAAGGATTGAGAGACCAAGATAATGTGGAGTTGAATTGGTCAAGATACAGAAGGGAGGGGAGTCATGATATGCAAGGATGATGGAGATTGGATGTTGTGATGAGGATGAAGAACAAGATTAGGGTCATAAGCACAGGGAGAGGCAGAATAACCAGAGATTATGATCGGATAAAGGCAATTCCTGAATGTGGAATTAACGTGTTTGCATGTGATGGCATGATCAAGGGTAGGACCATCTCTCTGTGTAGCCAAAGAGCTGGGGTGGAGGAGTCCATTATGGGAGGTGAGGAAATGAAGAAACTGGGAAGTTTGGCTTGAAGTTAATGTTTGAGGGCACATCAATATGCGTTGAAATCTCTTCGTATGAGGGCAGGAATTAGATAGGAGAGAAAGGCTATGAGTTGAGAGTGAATTCCCCTGAGAAAGGAAGAAAAGCGTCCTGGAGTTCAATAGATAACATCCATGGAATCTTGATTGGGTGACAAATACAGCTTGAGTGGACTCCAAAGGAGGTGAGGTTGCTGAGGGAAGGAGGTGGAAGCAACCATAGGGATGAAGGACTATTCCAACTCTCCCACCATGACCAGCGGGGTCCTAGAGCTTGAGAGCAAGTGTGACCTGTGCTGGAAAGATCAGCCAAGGGAAGCTGGGTCTGGAGAGAGCCAGGTCTTAGTGAGTGCCAGAAGAAGGAGGATGGGACAAAGGAAAAAGCTTAGGAGGAAATCTAATTGGTTACCTATGGAGGAAGCATTCTAAAGAGCACTGGGGAAATGGTGGGTGGTAGATCTTTTGGGAGATATTATCAGGGTCATGTGTGAAGGGCCTTTTTTCATTTATTCATCTGAGAAGATCTCATATGCCTCCTGTAGAATTGTTAAGAGTAGTGGGGTAGCTAGATGGCCCAGTGGATAGAGTCAGGTCGGGAAATGGGAGGTCCTGGATTCAAATTTGATCTTAGATATTTCTGAGCTGTGTGATCCTGGGTAAGTGACTTAATCCTCATTGCCTAGCCCTTACTGCTCTTCCCTTCACCAATACTTAGTATCAATTCCAAGACAGAAAGTAAAGTTTAAAGAAAAGAAAAGAATTATTGAGTTGTAAAAGTGAGGATCATCCTCAGTCTAGTACCATGACAGGAGCTGCCTGATAAAAACAAAACTGAATTGAATTGGTGACAGACCCTGGGTACTGCCCACCAATTTGTCTATGAATTACATTTTTTTTTTGTCCTATTTGTTTCAGGTTATTTTTTCCCCCTTCTATTTGTTTCCAGAGTGGCAAACCACCAGATCAGCAAATGGCCAGAGGGCTGTGTGGGTGAGTTCCTTCTTCCCACATGCAAACCCTAATTGGCTGATTCACCGAGGTACCTGGGTAATTAGCTCTCTGCCTGCCCCTGGAGCCTGGGTGTTGGTTGGCTTGGTTCTCTGACTGATGGCATCTGAGGCATCTCCTAGTTGTGTGCCCCCTGTTCATCTCTTCTTAGAACTTGGCAATTAATGCCAAATCCTTGGCATACATTCTTCTGTGCTGAGCCCCCATAATCTAATCTAATCTCTTATGGGATTCCTTCCCCCCTTTTAAAGTCTCTTCTCATTGGATCTTAAGATCAGAGGCTCAAAGGATCTCTGAGAGCTGGAAGGGAGAAAAGTCAACTTCATTCTTTTACAGATGAGAAAACTGGATTCAGGAAAGAAAAAATACCGATTCTTAGGAGGATCAAGACCATCAGTGGGTCATAAAATGTGGTGACAAAGCTGAAGATTACTTGGTTGACTCTACGATGGACTTTTCAAGTAAACTTGGGGTTATTTAATAACAAATTCATAATTTATATTGTTGTTTGTCCTTACAAGGCTCAGGAGTGAAGATTTCTGTATTTCTGGGGACTCTGGACAACACCTAAGGAAAGCATAGAAGTAAGTTTTACTTCCTATACTTAATATAGCCTCTTTACACTCTGCTGCCACCCATTATCCCAACTCCCTCTCAGCCTGGCAAGTTGAGTCTCTAGTAAGTGGCTGCATCTTTCCCTTAAGGTTCTAGAAGTCACCCTAAAGGATTAGGGGCGATTTCTTTTTTAAAACAAATTTTTTAAACCCTTACCTTCCGTCTTGGAGTCAATATTGTGTATTGGCTCCAAGGCAGAAGAGTGGTAAGGGTGGGCAATGGGGATCAAGTGACTTGTCCAGGGTCACACAGCTGGGAAGTGACTGAGGCCAGATTTGAACCTAGGACCTCCTGTCTCTAGATCTGACTCTCAATCTACTGAGCTACCCAGCTGCCCCAGGGGTGATTTCTAATGCTATCTGCTTGAGTCTCCCTTATAGTGAGTGTCTGTCTGCCCTAGATTAGCACTTTAATATAATTAAAAACAAAACAAAACAACTTTTACCTTCCATCTTGGAACTGATATTGAATATCAGTCCCAAGACAGAAGAGTGGTAAGGGCTAGGCAATTGGGGTTAAGTGATTTACCCAGGATCACACAGCTGGGAAGTGTCTGAGGCCAGATTTGAGCCCAGGATCTTCTGACTCCAAGTCTGGCATTCTATCCACTGAGCCACCTAGCTAACCCTCCAATATCATTTAGCTAGTTAACATCAATCAGCTCTTACAAAGGCTTATTTCCTGAGAAGACATATTGAAACTAGAAATAAAAATAAGGTTCTTCCCCTCCTCTCCATCACCATAATGCCCTGCTACACCGGGTAGGCTGCTACTCAGGGCTACATCCATGAACTGGCAAACACTGATAGTAACAGCAGATCCTGGACCTTTTGCTGGTGGCCCTTCTGACCATTGAGAATTCACAGAGTCCTGGCTTAGTCCATTAGCCTCCTCCAGGGTTCTGGTACCCAAGAGCTAGAAAGAATTGATCCAGCAGAAATATACAATTTGGCCCCATGTTCACGGCCAGGCGTCAGGCTATAAATAAAGAAGCAACTTGTCTAATGGCTAAGCCCCACCCAGAAGTGAATTTGCTGTGGGGAAAGGTGGGAGTCATCACTTTAAGGATGAGCTCATTCTCCCCAAGGGCTAAGGTGTTAGAGGAATATAGGATTCTGATTTCAGAGCTGATTGCTCTTTGGTTCTTTATCTTATTAAAAAAAAAGACCCTCATTTATATAAAGCTTGAGATTTGCAAAACAAATAAAAAACATTATCTCATTTTTTTTTCTTTACAACTACCTGTGGAGGCAGGTGCTGTTATTGTTCCCATTTTACAGATGATTGAACCGAGGCAGTGGTTAACTGACTTGCCCAGGATGGTGCAGCTAATAAAAGCCAGATTCTGAGTCCTGAGCTTTAGCTACTATACCACCAAACAGCCCAGTAAAACATTATCTTCTGTTTTTTTTTTTCTTCTCTATAAAAGCAAATCAATGTTAATTGATTATTTGATATCAAGGAAAGATAAGAATGGGTCTAGATCAGTGGTTCCCAGACTTTTTTGGCCTACCGCCCCCTTTCCAGAAAAAATATTACTTAGCCCCCTGGAAATTAAATTTTTAAGAATTTTAATAGCAATTAATAGGAAAGATAAATGCACCTGTGGCCATCACCGCTTCTCTGAATCGCTGCAGCACCCACCAGGGGGCGATGGCGCCCATTTTGGGAATCACTGATCTAGAGCTTTTACAATAGAATTTATTTATTTGTCCATTTCTATTTGTCCTTTCTTCCCAGGAGAATGTAAGCCCTTTGAGGGCAAAGATGAAGAAAAAGGTGTTTGCCTTTTCATTCCCCCATGGCTAAAAGGATGCCTGACCCAAAGCAGGTATTTAACAAATGCTTATTAAAAAGAACTATATAACCCAATGACTACAAAACAGAAATTAAAAGACAAGTCAAAGGAAGTCAATTTTCAACAGAAAAGCCAACAAAGACAACTGAAACGATTGCAAACTTTATCAGATAGTGCTTTGGTTATTGAATGTTTTTATGTAATTATCTTTGGCATTTGGCTGAGTGGTTCAGTCTGGCGGTGGGTGGGAAATGATCACAAGGGAAGCACAACACACATCAGTAAAACAATGACAAAAAAAAGAAAACTGAAACCAAAAATGTTGAACTGTCACCTTCAACTCTGAATACTCTCATTCCCTGGAGCTCAACTGTGTTTTATCACCTTCTTCCAACTGCCAGAAACACTCTTCCTCTTTTCTTTTTTCTTTAAACCCTTACCTTTTATCTTCAAATAAGTGCTAAGTATTGGTTCAGAAGAGCAGTAAGGGCTAGGTAATGGGGTTAAGTGACTTGCCCAGGATCATATAGTTAGAAAGGTCACATTTGAACCCAGGACCTCTCTTCTCTAGCCCTGGATCCTATCCACTGAGGCACCCAGCTGCCCCCTCCTTTTCCTCTTTGGAAGGTCATTTCTTTTGGACTGCATGCTTAGTTCTCATTTCCTGTCTCCTTTTCTTCTCTTGGTGGAAATTATGTCTAAAGGAAGAGGAGAATTATTGCTGGAAAATGTCTCTCCATTCCATCCTGAATACTTAGGAGGCTTTCTAGGGTTTTGATGCATCTTAAGGGAAGAGTGTACAAAAGATGCTAGACCCCAGCCCCAGTCCTCAATCTTACTGCACCAAATACACTTCCTAGAATACCAAATTTTCCTTTATAGACCTCCCCAGTCTCTTGAGAAGTCTGTCCAAGGGAACTGCCTTTACCCTGAGTCCTAGGGACTTTCACTATTTATTCCTTAAGAAACTTTCAGATGATTGTAGATAGGATCATAAATTTCAGGCCAGAAGGGACTTTGGAGGGCATCAAACCCAAACCTTTCATTTTACAGATGGGGAAACTGAGATTGAGAAAAGGGGAATAACTCACCTAAGGCCACACTACTAGGGCCTGAACCCATATCCTCTAACTCCAGACCTAGCAAAGACTCTTTCTCCTAGTTCATGTTGCTTTACACTTCCTGGTCATCTGAATTCCAGGAAGCAAGACTCCTAACCCTGATCTGGTTCAGGGTTCCGATGACCCAGACCTTAATTCGTTGTTACCCATCCTATCTCATCTGCTATCAACACCTTCTCTCAGTTTTCTTTCTTAGCACCCATTTCTCTCTTTTATCTTCTCCTCTCCTGTCTCTGTACTCTCTGGGATCCCAAACTGGAATTTTTGGAGTTTCTTTTTCTTTTCTTCTACTATTAATATTTTCCTCCCAAAAAACTTTCTTTTAAAAAAATTATAAACTTGAAAAACATCAACAATTTTTTTTGCCCTCGATGGCTTTCCCCAGAAAAATAAGATAGTATGTGAAACTGTGACTCTCATTATAAATAGGTTGTTTCTTTTTTAAAAATACCTATAGGGCTATGAGGTGGCTCAGTGGATAGAGATCCAGGCCTAGAGACAGGAGATCCTGGGTCCAAATTTGGCCCAAGGCACTTCCTAGCTGTGTGACCCTGTGCAAGTTATTTAATCCCCCTTGCCTAGCCCCCAACTCTCTTCTGCCTTGGAGTCAACACACAGTATTGATTCTAAGAGGGAAAGGAAGGTTTTTTAAAAAGTATATACAGCAGTTGTATGCTGGGAGCTGAAATGATGGAGTAAAGGATGCTCTATTCTCCTGATCCCTCAATATGCACATACACAAAAGTAAAATAAATTGCCTCAAAATAAAGGAAAACCTTCTCTTCTTACCCCAATGAGACACGCTCCTTCTGTTTTCTTTGTTTTGAGAAGCAGTCCAACATGGTGTGATTCTGCCAGAGGCAACAAAGCTGCAGAACAGGTAAGAGCCCAGTATAGAAGGCAGGAAACTCCTTACTTCCATGTATCAGCAGAGCCCCAAGTCCATGAGGGAGCAGAGAGGGGGACCAGCTGAACCACAGGTGGAGTGTCTAAGGCAGCAGAGCCCAGTGCAAGCCATTTGGCAAGAGCCAGGAAGCAGCAGAGCACAGACCAGGCTAGCCCACAAGACAACAGGGAATGGCTAACATGGGATGCTGAAACTAGCTGAACAAAACAGTTGCAAATCTCCCCAGAGCAAGCCAGCAGGGCCACCTCCTTGACCGACACACTGTGAGAAACAGGCAGCTGGGTCTGCCCCAAGTAACAGAGAAGAATACTCT
Organism: Gracilinanus agilis; assembly: GCF_016433145.1. Classification (NCBI taxonomy): domain Eukaryota; kingdom Metazoa; phylum Chordata; class Mammalia; order Didelphimorphia; family Didelphidae; genus Gracilinanus; species Gracilinanus agilis. Next base: position 37,999,323 of record NC_058130.1, on the reverse strand, counting down.
GCAAGCTTAGAGCAATGCACCTCTACACCAGGTACAGAGGCGCACCTCAATCCATATAGATAAGATAACAGGGAGAAAAAAACAACTAGAAAAATGAGCAAAAGTAAAAATACAAAACCCTGACTGTAGAAAGTTACTTTAGTGACAAGGAAGAAAAGCAGACTTAGAAGAGGATAGCAATGCCACAAAGGAAAAATGTGTAGGCTCCAAGAAAAATGTAGAAGGATGTCATGTCCCAAGAGAACCCTTGGAAGAACTTGAAGAGACATTAAAAAAACAAATACCAAATACGAGATTTGTCAGAAAAACTCAACAGCACGGGGGAAAATTCACTGAAGAAACCAACTTCCTAAAAATTAAAATAGGCCTAAAAGAAAGGAAGGCACAAAAATACACTGAAGAAAATGACTTCCTAAGGAATAGCATGGACCAAATGGAAATGGAGGCAAACTTTTTTTGAAGAAAACAGCCCTTTACTTCTCTACTAGCAGCAATGCAATGATGCAGAACAATCCAGAGGAACTTAGGAGAAAGAACGCTATAAACATCCAGAGAAAGAAGGATGGGAGCAGAGGAAAAACATAGGATTGATCACATGGCTCAATGGGTACATGATTGGGGATTTTGGCTTTAAATGATCACTCTATTACAAATATTAATTATGCAGAAATAGATTTTGAACAATGACACATTATAACCCAGTGGAATTGCTTGTCAGCTCTAGGAGGAGGGAGGGAAGAGAGGAAGGAAAGAACATGAATCATGTAACCATGGAAAAATTTTCTTAAAAAATAATAATAAAAGAAAGAAAGAAAACCTTTTAAAGAATGGAATTAGCTGAATGGAAAAGGAAACACAAAAACTCAAGGAAGAAAATAACTTTCTAAAAGTTAGAATTGGGCAAATAGTAACTAATGAAACCATAAGACATCAGGAAATCTTATCTTCTACCTTAGAATTGATACTGCATATTGGTTCCAAAGCAGAAGAGTGGTAAAGGCTAGGCAAAAGTTATTAAGTAATTTGCCCAGGGTCACACAGCTAGGATGTGTCTGAGGCCAAATTTGAACCCAGGACTTTTCATCTCTAGGCCTGGCTCTCAGTCTCCTGTGCTAGCTGCCTCAACAATTATTTTCTGACATTTTTCGATTCAGATTCTCTCTCCCTACCTTCCTGTCCCGGAGGCAGCAGGTAGTTCAATATAGGTTATCCCAGTGCCTTCATATATTATACATTTCCATATTCCTTCTGCAGCATCTTTTGAATCCACCCCTCTTCTCTTCTCCAACATTGCCATCCCTCTAGAGCAGGGCCCCATCATCTCATGCCTCTACTATTGCAATAGCTGCTGGTAGATCTGCCTATCTTGGTTTTCCCCCCATTATCCACCCTCCAATCAGCCACTAAAGATATTTTTCTAAAATGTAGGTCATCCCCCTTCTCAATAGACTCCCATGGCTCCCTATCGCCCCAGGATCAAACAAAAAATGTTCTGTTTGGCCTTCAGAGCCCTTCATAAACCAGCCCCTTCCTACCTTGCCCATTTCCTCTCACCTTTACTCCTGAACACTCACTTTTCCATGCAGTGACAGTGGTATCTGACTGCTCCACAAATAAGACACTCCATTCCTAGACTCCAAGCATTTTCTCTGGCCCTTTCCCTCAGGCTTGATCGTCTCTCCCTCCTCTGCTGACTTCTTTTAAGCCCCAACTAAAATCTTGCTTTCTACCAGAAGCCTTTCCCAACCCCTCTTAATTTCTGGGCTTTCTCTTCCTTAATTATTTCCTATTCATCCTGTACATAGCTTGCTTTTGCATATGGTTTGCATGTTGTCTCCCTGTTAGATTGTAGCAAGAGGGAGCACTTGGGGTTGTGCCTCTCCTCAATGGTGGAGTGAGGGAGCCTCCTGAGAATTCACAGATTCAATGTTTACAAGAAAAGTATTACAGGGAGCAGCTGAGTAGCTCAGTGGTTTGAGAGTCAGGCCTAGAGACGGGAGGTCCTAGGTTCAAATCAGGCCTCAGACATTTCCCAGCTGTGTGACCCTGGGCAAGTCACTTGACCCCCATTGCCCACCCTTACCACTCTTCTGCCTTGGAGCCAATACACAGAAGTTAAGAGTTTAAAAAAAAAAAAAGTATTACAGTAATCTTTTTTTTTTTTTTTTTGGTGGGGGCTTAGGGGGGAGAGAATTTTATTTGCATTTATTCCTATGAGGTACAAAAGGATGATGCTCTCCCTTACTTTTATTTATTTATTTATTTGTTTGTTTTTGGTTTAATAGATATTTTATTTTATCAATAAATGTATTATATTAATTCTAATGCTTACAGGGTTGCCAAGCACAAGCACTAACAAAACTCCCCTTAATGAAGAGATGACTCCTCCCTTTTTGGTGCTTGTGTCCCAAGTGCCCCACAAGGTGCCCAGCACACAGTAGGCATTTACTAAATCCTCCTTGAGGGAATTAAAGAATGGATGTTTGCAAACAAATTCAGCTACCAGGAGAGGGGAAAAGGCTTTTTTCTAGACGCTGGACATTCCTTCTCCAATCTTGGTCACACCATGAATTTGTTTAGCAAATTCCTTCTTCGGTTTGTACCAGAGCAGAGGTGGGGCAAGGCAGACTCCGGGCAGTTGTGGCAGCCAAGATCATAATTTCTGGAGCTCCCCCGTACCTCGAGGCGGCCATTGGGTTTTAATTAAACCTGGTTTACACCACTTGGATGACTTTATTGGCCTTCAGAGGTTTCAGGACTGCTCTTGCTGGCCCTCTGCCAGGAGGAAAATTTTGCAGAGGAAAATAAAGCCTTGTACTTGGTTGTGTCTTGGGAGGAAGAGGTGGCAACAGAAGCGGGAAGGATAAAACTGGGGAAAATATGCCAGGAGAGATGAGATGACAGATTCTGATATCCTTATTTTAATCTCCTCATTTGGCCCAGGGCCAAGGAATTGAGGTACCAGACGCTGACCTGAAAGACTTTTTCCTGACTCTCTAGCTAGGGTTTAACTTTTCAGTGACTCAGTGGGGCATTAAATTCTATCTGAGGGGGCAGCTGGGAAGCTCAGTGGATTGAGAGTCAGGCCTAGGGACGGGAGGTCCTAGGTTCAAATCCGGCCTCGGACACTTCCCAGCTGTGTGACCCTGGGCAAGTCACTTGACCCCCATTGCTCACCCCTTACCACTCTTCCACCTAGGAGCCAATACACAGAAGTTAAGGGTTTAAAAAAAAAAAAATTCTATCTGAGAAACCAGGCAGACTATGGTCGGGGCCAGGTCCTCAGCAAGCGGCTAACCCAGAAAGGATGCTGGGGGGAAGAAATGGAGAGGGAAGAGGAAGACTAGGAGGGACTATTCTTACAGAAAATAACGGCTTCTTAATGTGCCCTTTTGTCGCTTCCGGATGTCATAGGAGAATTGGTTCCCCCAGGCCCCAGTGTCTCCCCCACCAGCCAGGCACCAGAGCCTGAAATTTCCAGCTTTAGCAAAGGGTTTGTTTCCCCAGGAGGCCCCAATAAAAATGCAAATATCTCTCCCCAGAGGGGTAACACATTAACCTACGAATCCCTCTAGAGACAGTAAATCTGCAGAGACCCAGCCCTGCGGGAATGATGTGGAGAGACTGGTAAGTCGGCTGGAGGCGGAGGGAGAAAGTTTCTGAGTCTGGGGGACTTCCGCCGGAAGAGTGGTGCTCTAGCCAGATTAGAGGATCCTAGAATCGTAGATTTAAAGCTAGAAGGGATTTTAGCAACCGTCTGGGTAGCCTAGTGGTTCAAGGCAGGAAGCCCCAGCTTTGAAGCTTTCCTCAGGTAGATGACCCTGGACAAGTCACTTAACCACTGCTCTCATTTCTTCCCCAGCTGAGAAAATCTATGAGATAGTACATTTGAAGCCGTCGGCAAATCTTAAAGCGCTAGAGAAATGTTAGCTATTGTTATTTAATACTGGTTTTCCAACAAATCCTAGAACTTGAACGGGGGGG
>NC_058130.1:37974229-37985409 GCF_016433145.1 Gracilinanus agilis | reverse complement strand
CTTGCCCAGGGTCACACAGTTGGGAAGTGTCTGAGACCACATTTGAACCTAGGACCTCCCATCTCTAGGCCTGGCTCTCAATCCATTGAATTACCCAACTGCCCCCCTTCTCTATTATTATTATTATTATTATTAGTGTGTTAATTAAGTATTTGTTTCAAGGCAGAAGAGCAGTAAGGGGCTAGACAATGGGGGTTAAGTGACTTGCCCAAGGTCACATAGCTAGGAAGTGTCTAAGGCCAGGTTTGAACCCAGGACCTTCCATTTCTAGGGCTGGCTCTCAATCTACCTAATTACCTAGATGCTCCCTACATATACTTTTTAATCCAGTGGCACTGGCCTCTATGAACAAAGCTTTAGGCATTTTCCTTGACTGTCCCACCTAAAATTTCACCTTTCCTACTCCTTTTTAATTCCAGTGCCTTTCCTCTGTTAATTATGACCATTTTCTTCAGTTTATAGGCTATAGATTTTTTGATCGTTGTTTGCCCCATTAGACTGTAAGCTCCTTGGGGACAGGGACTGTCTTTTGCCTTTTTAAAAAATCTCTCTCCTTAACACAGTGCCTGGCACAGAGTAGGCAGTTCATACAGGTTTAGTGAAAGACCCTGTGACGGTGGACCCCATTAGTGCTTTCTGCTGAGAGGCCTGACCTAGATTCCTGGAACCCTGGATCCTGGATCACTGTGTCTTGAACTCCCAGGCTACCTTAGGAATCTCACTACCTGCTCCTAGAACAGAAAAGAATGATAAAAAAAAAAAAGGTCCAAGGACCCAGGCTTGTTTCTGAGAGCCGGGTGGCTTCTAAGGAGGCAAAGGGGAGACCCTCGGGTCCTTCCCCCTTACCATATGCTGGAAGCTGTGAGAGAAGGAGCCACTTTCACTCTCAGATGCCAAAGCTACAAATCCAAGTCTTGTTGAGTCAGACTACTTTAAAGAGAAGACAAGTGGCAGCTGGGTAGCTCAGTGGATTGAGAGTCAGGCCTAGAGATGGGAGCTCCTGGGTTCAAATCTGGCCTCAGACACTTCCCAGCTGTGTGACCCTGGGCAAGTCACTTGACCCCCATTGCCCACCCTTACCACTCTTCCACCTAGGAGCCAATACACAGAAGTTAAGGGTTTAAAAAAAAACAAAGAGAGGACAATTCTGGATACAAAGTCAATGAGAAAATGTTGTGCTTGGTGTGCCCACGACACGGAATGCCCACATGTGCTCCTGTCCTCTAGTCTCCCAAAGGCAGCAGCAGCTGTCTAGCATCTTCCATGTAGATGAGTCCTTCGGAGGTGGCCCAAGCCCAAACCAAGTCCCCATTCCACATATGCTGTTGGGTTTAATTCTTATAACATCATCTCCATTGGAAAGATGGAGAAACTGAAGATAAGTGCTTCATCAAAGGTTACACCTCTAGGTGGTTACTGGATGGCTGAAGAACCCCTAATTGGCACGGTGGATAGAACACAGAGCCTGGAATCAGGAAGACCTGAGTTCAAATCTGGCCTCACATACTTACTAGTGTGTGATCCCGAGGGAGTCACTTAACCCTTTTGGGCTCAGTTTCCTCATCTGTAAAATGAGCCAGAGAAGGAAATGACAAACCTCTCCATTATCTTTGCCCCTCCAAACCCCGCCAAACTCATGAAGAGTTGGTGTAAAAAAACTCTTCTCATATAGGGCTCAAAATCCCTGCTATCTCCTCATTTGTCACCAGCTGCTCTGCTAGAGAGGACCCCCAAGCGAGTCCCCTCTGGCTCTCCCTCTCTTTTCAGCTTCCTTTCTGAGTATAAATTCCCGGAGGGCAGGGACTCTCTTATTTTCTCGTTTCTGTCCCCAGCTCTTAGTACACAGTAAATCCTTAATAAATGTTTATCCTCTGGGGTATCGGGTAGGCTGCCTCTCTTACCTCATATTTATGTCTCTATGGCATTTTTTTCTTTAAATGTCCTCTTAACTCTGCACTCCATCCAAGGAAGATTCTGGGCCAAGACCTCTGGATTGATGTTCTCCTGTTTTCAATTCGATTTTCCCTTTGCCCCAAGGAGATCTCATCTCTAGGATCCCTGGGGCAGTACGTCTGGCTCTGAACACTGTGTTTCAACCCTCTCTGGTTGAGTGATGCAGAGCCATGATGGGAAGCACTGTTAAGGAAGGCTGGGCAGAGGGGATATTTTAGCCAGGTTGGAGAAAACCAGACATTTTGCAGATCTTCTTTCTCAAGAAGGGTTTCCTTAGCTGTAAAATGAAGGTCTTGGACTTGATGATCTGTAAGGTCCCTTCTAAATTCTAGGTTCCTACAAGGACCGGGAGAGCACCCATTCCCAATGTTGGCACCCAACGCTGGAGGAGTTAAGTGGCCGTCACAGGCACAGCTGAAATTTCCCCAGCAGTGACAACCTCTCAGGGAACATTTCCACAAACACTCCTGGTCCATTCTGTCCAGACCACCATCCCCAGGAAGATTTCCCATGTGAGGAAGGGTCACTTTTCCATCCTTCTGTGGAACGCCGAGCCTCTGGGCACTGCTTTTAGCCCAGTCATCCCAGAGTTATTCCAGACTCTGCTCCCATGATATTAATACTAGGAAACAGCTTTGAAACCTCCTTGACCAAGAGAGACCCATCACTACCTCGGGGTAATAGGGGCTTCGTGTGAGGGCCCTGAAATTTGGAGGACCCGCAACACTTATATTCTTTAGGCAAACAGGAGGTGACATCTAGATTGTATGAATAAGTAATTGAAATGGGCATCATTAATATTCCCTATGGCAGAGAAGCCACCTCCCCATGCTTCTAGATGGGAGTTCATGGGGGGCAGTTTCTTTTATCTTCTGATTCTGTTGGTCATGTCTGGATGCTTCTCACCTCCAGCTTAGAGCTTCCTTCAAAGCAGGAAGGGGCCACTTCCTACCAGAGATCATTTCTGATCTCACTAGCTGTTAATGCTCTCCATCATCCTTTCTCTGAAACTACTTTGTAATTGTGGTAGGAGTAGATTGGAAGTACTTTCCCACCTCCCAGTACTGGATGAGTTCAGTCCTCAGAGGGTGGCTACAGAGACAAGTCCCCCCAGTGTTCAAGGGGTTATTCAAGGTTTCCAGAGGTGTTTGTTTAATGGCTTCCTTCAATCCCATCTTCCACAAGAATCTTTTCCAATCCACTTTATGGTTGATGCCTTTCTTCCCTCTTGATTATCTCCAGTTTATCCTGTCTTACTTGTACATGGTTGTTTGCATGTTGTCTGTGAACTCATTGAGAGCAAGGACTGCTTTTTTTTTTTTTTTTTAGCCTAGTGCCTGGTACATAGTAGGTGCTTAACAAATGGTGGTTGGTGGATTTCTGGAGCTTAGAAGCCCCCATTGGGGGATTTCCTCCTATGATTAGCAGTTGATAACAATTAGACAAATTTTTTTTTTAAAAAAGGATTTAATAAGATGGTGAAGTAAATATAGTTGGCATGAAATATTCACCTCAAAATTTTATGACACACTTTCTCCAAAAGTCCATATAGCAGCATTGGCGAAGATGTGGCATGTGTGTAGAACCGGCACCAGGGGAACTGCTGTTCCCCCTCTTCTGAGGACCCAAGGACATTTTTCGCATGCCCCACCCCTCTTTCCAGCCACCCAAAGCAAGCACTTTCTCCCTCAACTCTCTCTGATAATCCAGAGGGGCTCACAGACAGTTTAAATTTACCCTCCATAAGGTTAGCCAAGGAGGAAGCGTTGAGGGAGAAAGTAAACTCCAGCTGAGCAGGCATAGGTGCCAAAGGATTCATCCACAGCACCTGGAAGTCCTTTTGCTAGAATTTGCAAGATTGAGTGTATGTAGTTCCCCACCCCTTCCCCTGCTCTTTGGAGAGCCTTGAATCTCATCCAGTTTATCCTTGGCTCCAGATGCATATCCATGGCCAGCCATTCTGAGGGTGCTGCTGATGGGAAGGGAGAGAGTCCAAAATGCCTTGGACCCTTGGAAATTCACAAGGTCCTCCTCCAGTGAAGGAAGGTGGGGAGGAGAGTGAGGCGAGCTCCTATTTAACCTCCCTCCCCAAGGCGCTCCTCCTCCTGGGTTTGCCTGGAATACTCTCTCCTTGCTCACCTCTCCCTGGAATCTCCAACCTGGTCACACCCAGGAGGGTGTGTTCAAGTCCCTCAATGAATCTGCACTGACTTCCTGGTGCACCTAGGGAGGCGCCTAACTCTCCTTCTTACCTAGTGAACTATAGAGATGCCTTGACTCTTGATAAATGTATCTGGACCTAAGACTACTCACTTTAGACGAGGTGGGATGATTTGATTGATGTATTCACTTGATCATCCCTCTCCCATCTACGGACTGTTTTCATCCACAAATGAACATAAGCCCTCAAGGACAAGTAATGGCTTTATTCTCGCATCCTCAGAGCCTTACAGTGTTTGGCATAGAGCAGCCACCCAATAAATACTTGGAAACAATTCCTTTCTCACTGCCCTCTGCTGTGCCCACATTCCAGATGAGCCAGTTGGTTCCTGGCCATCTGCCCTGAAGTAGCCTTCTCAGCAGTATCAGCCAGTCAGTCAGTAAACATTTATGAAGTGCCTACTATGTGTCAGGCACTATGATAAGCCCTGGAGATACAACCACAAGAGGCAAAAGGCAGTCCAATGAAGGAGACAACACAAATATAGCTCTGAACAGACAAGATAGAAAAGCAGAAAGTAGATATAATCTCAAAGGGAAGGTGCTAGCAGTAAAGGGGTTAGGGAAAAGCTTCCTATGGAAGGTGAGACTTTAGCTGGGACTTGAAGGAAGAAAGAGACCAGGAGATGGAATTGAGGCAGAAGAACATTCCAGGCATGGGAAGACAGGCAGTGAAAATGCTGGGAGGAGATGAGGAAGTGGAGCAATTTTTTTAAGGAACAACAAGGAGGCTTGCTCTGTCACTGGGGGAAGGAATGGGGAGAAATAATTATGTATATAACTCCTACTATATTCCAAGGTCTGTTAGGTGTGTTTTACAAATATCCCATTTGTTCTCATGACAACCTTTTGAGATGGATGTTATTTTTGTCGTCCCTATTTTGTGGTTGAGGAAAGTAAGGTTGAGATTAAGTGACTTGCCTAGGGTCACATGGTAAGTGTGACTCCTTCCCAACTCCTTCCCAATGCTCTATTCACTGTGCCATCAGTTGCTTCTGAATAGCAAATTATGGTAGTGGAGGTGGTGGTGGTGGTGGTGGTGATGGGTCTGGGGATGGTGATGGTATTGTTGTTGATGATGGGTTTGGGGATGGTGTTGGTGTGATGTTGGTGTTGGGGATGGAAATGGGGATGGTGATGTTGGTGTTGATGGTGTTGATGTTGGTGTTGGTGTTGGGTCTTTGGATAGTGTTGGGTTTGATGTTGGTGTTGGGGATGGAAATGGGGATGGTGATGTTATTGTTGATGGTACTGATGTTGGCGTTGGTGATGGGTGTGGGGATGGTGATGGTGTTGGTGTTGGGGATGGAAATGGGGATGGTAGTGTTGTTGATGGGTCTGAGTCTGGGGATGGTGTTGGTGTTGGGGATGGAAATGGGGATGGTGGTGGTGATGGTATTGGGGATGGTCCTGTTGTAATGTGTAAATAGACTGGAAAGGTTGTAAGAGAGGGCAAGTTATAAATGGCCTTGAATGCCAAACAAAGAATTTTTTATCTGATCCTTTAGGTGATAAAGAACCCCTGGTATTCCAGGGACTCTTTCTGTGGGTGAATAGGGCAGCACTCTGAGGTCTCATCTCTAGGGATCCCTGCCCCTACCCCTTAACCACTTCTCCTTGGCATAAGAACTTCTAGTTAGAGCATTATTGACCAATATATCCAACCTCCTGTTTCTCATTAAAGATGTAAGCTTCTGGCTACATGATGAGAAAGAAAACCAAACCAAAAGGCTTTTGCCTTCAGAAGTGACGTGTCCATTGAGTGTTGTGCCCACAGCAGATCAGACTTGAGACTCTTTGATATGCCAGGGATATCAGATGGCCTTTCCAGGCCTGGGCAGGCTCTTCTAAGAATTAAAGATAAAGAATTGTCTCCTCCTCAGCCCACCCGGAAAACCCTGACTCTGGTGCCAGACCTGCCTGCCCAGAACCCTACTCCTTCTTGCCTTATGCTCCAGGTGCCAGGATGATGGGTAGCATAAACAGGGTGGCCTCAGGGATTAATGACTCCCACTGAGACAGGATGGCTACGGCCAGAACAATCCAGACTGGCTTGGGAGATGTTTATCTTCTCTAAATGTTCCTTCTATGGCCTGGAGCTACTTGCAGGGGTGCTGGTAGCTTCTTCCAACAGCCTAGAGAGACCCTCCCCCTGTACGACCTGATGATGGATGCCCTGGGAGCCTCAGCTGTTGAATAGCTGGTTTGGTTCAGAAATTTGGTAGCAGAAAGGAAGATGGGAAAAGATATTATCACAGAGGGAAAAAGCAATGCAGTTTTGTAAGAAAAGGTGGGGCACTTGGGGGGAAAGAAGGGACTTCTGAAGGCTTGGAACCAAACCTGATGGAACCTCAACCTCATAAAACAGCTACAGTTTTTTTTAGAGCACTAGTAGCTAATTCTCCAAGGATTTAAGGTTTGCAAAACACTTTCTACAGTCATCTCATTTGAAATTCATAACTTTGTGATCTAAGCAGAGCAGGCATCATCTTTCCCAACGGACCCGGGTTCAAATCCTCTGTCAGACAATTGCCAGGTGTGTGATTCTGGGTAAATCACTGACCCTCTCTCCAGGTCTTGGCTTCCTCATCTCCCAAGGGATAGGGATGGAATGGATGGCCTTTAAGGTTCTTTCCAGGCCTGGGCAAACTCTCTAAGAATTAAAGATGAAGAACTGTCTCCCCCTCACCCCATCCTGCAAGTCCTTGAAACTACAGACTCAGTCAACAACCACAAAATGGACTGATGAGGGTAAGAAGGTCCTTAGGCTATAGGACCTGGTTACAGAGACAGGAGGCACTGGAACTCACTTCTTTTTGACTCTAAGTCCTATTATATGCCAGTGATATTTATTAATCTATTTTTTTAGTGATTAAAAAAATAAAATGTTTAAAAATTAAATTAAAATTAAATTAAAATTTAAAAAATTAAAACCAAAAATCCAACACATGGTCTTTAGCCTCTGTCAAAAGTCCATTTTCTTCTCTTGGAATTGAGTCTATCTTTGAAAAACCAGAAAGGAGGGTTATTGTCTTAATCCAGCGCTATCTCTCCTTAGGGGGAGACAACAGCCCTGCAAAAAAGATCTTTGGGGAGTTTAGAAACCAAGGCTCCTTGGCTTTGGGTCCAAGAAGAGACCCGCTTTCGCTGACTTGTGGCAGTGAATAATTCCACATCAGGCTTCCATTTGCAGTCTGCCTCATTTCTCAGCCTGTGACAGGACTCCTCTCAGTCCATGAGAAAGCCTGGATTCCCGCTCCTGCGGAGCTCCAACCTATCCCTTCTTCTCCCAGGAGAATTCTCACTTTCAGGCTCTGGAAAATATGGTCCAGGAGCAGAAGGAATCTGATTTATGTAAGACTGAACGGGAAAAATGGCAGAAGTTTACTTTGAGGGGACAAGAGATTTTTTCTTCAAGAAAATCACAGTTAGGGAATCTTGCCGTAATAAATCCCACTCTGAAAGGGGTCTCAGAGGCTGTGCAGTCCAGCCTCTCTCTGACCGAAAACGCTGCTCTTTCATCCTAGACGAATGGCCGTCCAGCCTTTCCTTGAAGATATCTGCTAGAGACAAGTTTATTTCTTCCAAGGCAGCCGGTTGTGATATTGGATGGTGCTCGTTTTAAATTGTTGTCGTTCAGCCATTTCAGATTCTTCGTGAACCATTTGGGATTTTCTTGGCAAAGATCCTGGAGTGGTTGGCCATTTCCTTCTCCAGTCGATTTTACAGATGAGGAAACTGAGATAAAGAGGGGTAAGTGACTTGCCCAGGGACACACAGTGTCTGAGGCTGGATTTGAACTCAGGATGATGAGTCTTCCTGACTCTAGTCCAAGCACTCTATCCATTGCACCACCTAGCTCCCCCTATCATTAATTAATCTAGTATTATTATTATAATCATTACTAGTAATTATACTAGCAAATAATACTATTATTATACTAGTGACAATTATTGTAATAGTAAAAATTATAATAACATAGTATAATGTATATAATTATTACTACTACTACTACTAATAATAATAATGAAGGCAGTTGCCATTTACATAGTGTTTTAGGTTTGCAAAGCTCTTTAAATACATCATCTCAATTTGGTCCAGCCTGTGTTATCACCTCCATTTTACAGGTGAGGAAAATGAGGCTTGCTCATTTAAGTGATTTGCCCACCATTAAATACTTAGTAATGGTCTGGGGCAGAATTTGAACCCATATCTTTCTAACTCTAAGTCCACCTACCCACCTTATCCAATTATGATGAGATTTTCCCTTGATATGAAGCTGAAATCCATTTCTTTGCAACTTCAATTCACTGCTGCTCACTTAAGGAATGAGTGAAATTTAAGTGCTGTTTCTTTCTAAGAGACCATGTAAGTACTTCAAATATAATAAAAAAAGTAAAATGGTCCCTGCTTTCAGGGAGTTCACATTCTAATAGAGGCAGATAGCAGATATGGGAAGGGGATAAATCAGATGGGAAGGTCCAGCTTCCTTAGAGTGTTGTGGCCACCCAGGAGATAAAGCATCTTCTTCCATGACTCAACCATATCTCTGAACCCACTTGGCACTGCCAAGGACGATGGTGGTAAGAACTTTGCTCTCTATAAGAAAAAAATGGGAAAGGATTGATTTGCATAAAAATATTTATAGCTACTCTTTTTTGGGGTAGCAAAAAATTAAAAACTAAAGGGATGTCCCTCAATTGGTGAATGGCTGAACAAATTGTGGCATATGATGGTGATGGAATACTATTGTGCTATGAGGAATGATGAGTAGGATGATTTCAGAAAGAGCTGGAAAGACTTATGTGAACTGATGCAGAGTGAAATAGGCAGAACCAGGAGATCATTATACACATAACTATAATATTGTGGAATGATCAAATGTGTAAACTTTGCTACTAAAGGCAATATAATGATCCAGGACAATTCTGAAGGACTTATGAAAAAGAATGCTATCCACTTCTAAAGAAAGAACTGTGGGAGTAGAAATATAGCTGAAAACATATGATTTGTAACTTGATTATTTGGGGATAAAATTTGCGGGTTTGGTTTTATGATTATTCACTTACAAAAATGAATAATATGGAAATAGGTTTTGCATGATAATATATGAATAACCTAGATTGAATTGCTTGTCAGCTCTGGGAGTGGGGAGGGAAGAAGGGAGGGAGTCAATATGGGTCATATAACTTTAGAAAACTTATGTGGAAATTTGTTATTAAATTTAAAAAAAAACTTTTGTTCTCTGGGTCTTTAGGAGGTGTGGCTGCTGAGGAAGTTGGGGCTCTAGTATCCGCCAGGTTGCACCTGTGCAGGGCTACTTCCTTGGATGATAGAAATAAGGTTTGGGCTGGAAGCTGGACCAGTAGACAGGACAAGTGTGCTTCTGCCCCAGGGCAGGAGCATTTGGTTGTCAGTCCCTTCTCCACCAGGGTGGCTCATTCTGATCTCTGGACCCAAACACATCCAGGCAATTTTCCACATGACTACCCCTAGAATATTTGAAGATAGCAATCGTGTTCCCCTTGTGTCTTCTCAAGAATGAACATCATTTCCCTCCCTCCCTCTTTTCCTCCCTCCTCCCTCCCTCGCTCTCTTCTTTCCTTCCTTCCTTCCTTCCTTCCTCCCTCCCTCCCTCCCTCCCTTCCTTCCTTCCCTTTTGTCTTAGACTCAATATTATGTATTGGTTACAAGGCAGAAGAGCGATAAGGGTTGGGTAATAGGGGTTAAATGACTTGCCCAGGATCCCACAGCTAGGAAGTGTCTGAAGTCAGATTTGGACCCAGGACCTTTTGACTCTAGGTCTGACTCTAACCACTTAACCCACCTAGCTGCACTACCTGTCTGATCTTGAGCAAATCCCTTAATTTCCCCTTAGTCCTCAGTTTCCCCATATGTGAGATGAGAGATTTGGACTGAAGGCATTAACTCTTCCCTAAACTTTTCTCCTTCCCCTAGATCCAAATCTCTGATCCTCTGATAAGATGAAGCAGAGGGGACCAAGAAAGACCCAGAGAATGGCATGGTATCTAGGGAAGGTAGCATGGCAACTGGGTCCCTGAAAATACTAAGAAATAGTCGTAGTAACAGAGAGATGAATTTGGTGAGTGACCTAAATAGGTCCCATGTCCTGAAGGAAGGTCCAACGTAAACACTGACCTCTTTAGCCGCTGGTGCTATTTACTGCCCATCACGCCACCTCGGAGTAGCTAAACTCCAAACTTCAGAGTTTCTTCATGTGTAAAAGGAAGAGGTTGACCTAGACAACCCTGGCTTCTTCCGTCTCTGAATTCCAAATTCCATGATCTTTGAACGATGGCAAAATGCTCAGATCTTCAGCGAGGTAAGAACAATTAGCAAATCTCTGAATTATCCTCTTCATATATTTTCAGAAATCACATGGAGCTAATTGTTCCTTTTGCTAATGGTTTTGCTATAATTATAGACCATTAGAGGTCATTAGTAAATGCAGCTATGTTAAGATTTCACAATTATATTTGAATTTCACAAGTGATGAATTTCATAACAGGGATCCAGGCTCAGCCAATACTTTTATATGTAAGCTCTGGGATCAAGGTGGAAGCTTTAGCTTAAGCAAACTAACATGGAATTGAATTATCAACATGAGACCATGCATGAGTTTACTAATTGTTCTGCGCTACTCTGGACATCCTTAAAGATTCCTCTATGTGTGTATATAGATGTACTCACATGCCTATTTATATATATGCCCATATAAATCTCTCTCTTTCTCCATATTTCTATATATGCACATATATGTAGTACATATGTACACAGATATACGTGTTTATATATAGAGAGAGAGGGAGGGGAGGGAGGAGAGAGGCACAGAGGACAGAAGTAGATAGGAAAAGAAGAGAGAGTTGGAGAGTAGGGAAGGAAAAAGAGAAAAAGGAAGGAAGGAGATAGAGAAAGGGAAAGGGAAGGGGGAGACAGAGTGAAAGAGAGTGGGGAGAGATAGATAGATAGATAGATAGATAGATAGA
>NC_058130.1:37954150-37964262 GCF_016433145.1 Gracilinanus agilis | reverse complement strand
TTCTCCTCCTCCTCCTCCTCCTTCTCTTTCCATCTCTCTCTCCTTCTCTCTTGTCTCTATCTGTCTTCCTGTCTTTCTCTCCTTTCCTCCTTCTTCTCCTCTTCTTCCTCCTCCTCCTTCTCTCTCTTTTCTCCTCCTTTCTGTCTCTGTCTGTCTGTCTGTCTGTCTGTCACTCCTTCCTCTATCCTCTGTCTCTCCTTTTTTCTACTCTCCCTTCCCATCTCTCTCCCTCTTCTTTGTCCCTCTTTTCTGTCTCTCTGACTTCGTCCCTCCTCTCTGTCTCTCTATCTCTGTCTCCCTCTTGTCTGTCTCTCCTTTCCTCCTCTCTCTTTGTCTCTCCCTCTCCCTCTTCCTTCACCCCTCCCTCCTTCCTTCCTTTAAAAAAAAACCCTTACCTTCTGTCTTAGAATCAATACTAAATACTGGTTGCAATGCAGAAGAATGATAAGGACTAGGCAACTGGAGTGAAGTGACTTGCCCAGGGTGACATAGCTAGGAAGTGTGATTTCAACCCAGGACTTCTCATCTGTAGACCTGGCTCTCTATCCACTGAGCAACCCAGCTGCCCCTCTCCATCTTTTCCCTCTTTCTCTCTCTCTCTCAAGTAATCAAAAGCTATTTAGAAAGCCAGATAGCTACAGAATTAAAAAAAATTTTTTTTAAGAAGAACAGTTGTTTGTATATTTTAATATCAGAATGTTTTCCAGATGTTGCTGTTCCCCTTGGTTAGGGGCTTGCCTTTCGTCATAGTCAAGCACTTGTTTTAATGGCTAATTATTTTAGCTCTTGTGAAATGGCTAAAAATAAGCCCCTGGGAGATGTGCTAGATTGGCGAAAAGCCTGAGAGCTGTACACTGAGACTGAATTCTCTAACAAGCCAAAAGTGAATTAACCTTGAACTGAAAACCTCATACCATTACAGCAGCTTTGGCCAGGTACTGCACAGGAGGGGCATCCTTTCTTGGTCTATGTTGGATCCACCTAACCAAGGTCCCTCAAGCCAACATTAGTTGTCTGCTGGCTGCAGAAAATGATGATCTTACTCTCAGCTGATGCTGGTAGTTTGTCCTGAATGGTTTTAATTCTCCTAATGTGACACATAGTGAAGGGATGCTGGGTGGGAGTTAGGAGATCTGGATTTTAATGATACAATCCTAGAGTCTGAAGGAATCATCTATCCATACTGTATTCAACACATGGATTTGGTCATTCTGAGTACCTGATCATCTGGGGATAGAGGGATCTCTAGGGAAAGAGAGTACCCCAGGCCCTCAAGGTAGCTGAATACATTTTTAGACAGTTCTAATGCTTAAGGGGTACAGTGGATAGAGCACTAGGTCTGGAGTCAGGAAAACTCATCTTTCTGACTTCAAATCTGCCCTCGAACCCGTCCTAGCTGTGTGACCTTGGGCAAGTCACTTAACCCTATTTGCTTCAATTCTTCATCTATAACATGAGATGGAGAAGGAAATGGCAAACTGCTGCATCCTGTTTGCCAGGAAAAACCCAAATAGGGCCGTGAAGAGTTGGATAGGACTGAAAAACAACTGAATATGTTTTTCCTTATTTCAGACTAAAATGTCTATCATTTTATTACCTTGGTAGCTAGGTGGCTCAATGGGGAGAGCATCAGGGCTGGAGTCAGGAAGACCCGAGTTCAAATGTGGCCTCAGACACTTACTAATTATGTGACTCTGGGCAAGTCACTTAGCCTTTGCTTGTCTCAGTTTCCTCACCTGTAAAATAGGCATAATAATAGCCCATCTTCCAGGGTTGTTGTGAGGGTCAAATGAGATCATTAAGAAGTTTTTCCTTCCTTTAATGTCTCTCTGTGATTCCATTAGTTCTGTCCTCAGGTGCAAGTCTAATCCTGTTCTGTATACCCTTTCAAATATTGGAATACATATATTTGCTAAGTCATTTTTGGGGGAGGTTGAATACTTTCCATTTCTTTCAAATTAAGGCTTGGTTTCTGATCCTTCCAACATTTTAATGGTCCTTCTCTGGATAAGTCCAATGCCCAAAGCCTTTTCTAAAATGTAATGGTAGCGGGCAGCTTGGTGGCCCAGTGGATAGAAAGCCAGGCTTAGAGATGGGAGGTACTGGGTTCAAATCTGGCCTCTGACACTTCCTAGCTGTGTGACCTCATGGGATGAGTGATGTCAAATGTTTGCTTTTCATTGATGAGTAGGAACAGCCCCAGGAACATTGGATCTACTGTACAGGGGATGAAAGTGCTTGAATAATCCCTATCACAAGCCAGGGAAAATGGCCATCATCCCCTTGGTGTTCCTGGACCTTCACCTGGATAATAATAGCACCTCACTTACAGTGCCAGGGATCCAATGAGATAATGATTATAAAATCCGTAACACAGCATCTGGCACATCATGAGCATTATAGAAATGTGAGTATTATTGGGATGAGGCTGAGCATCGATACCCAGACCCAGGGTTTACCCTATTTCCTTCTCTTGAGCATCACTGGGGGCCTCTGTGGCCACAGCTGTCCTGTGCCCTGCTCAGTCATCCCCCTGTGCCCCAGTGCCAGGACAAGCATGGCCACAGACCGTCCTGGCTGGGGCCTGGTTCTGGTCTGCATGGATGGGTCACCTGCCCGGCCAGGTGAAAGTCACTGCTCCTTCTGGTCCACTGTAGCTGAGAAGGTCAGGAATGACCACATGAGAATGGTCCGGGGAGCCTGGCCAATCATAGCAGGGCTTGGGCTCCCCTTCCTGGCTGTGGTCATCCTCCTAAATGCTGGGGATTCTTCCTGCTGCCAACTGGCCTCCACTGAGACACCCAGGAGCTCTCTACAGCTCAGATTCGGGAGACTCACCAAGGCTATAAGTGTCCGGTTCAGGGTCACCCACAAATGTTCTGCAGAAGAGTCCGGAAGCGAAAACTAACAGCAGCAACGTCAAAAGTCCGAGTTATTCCTCCCGGCCAGTCTGTGGGGTTTTGCTGCAGTAAAAATTCCTTCCAGGATAGAAGGGGATTATGGTGGTGGTGGGGGGGGGGGAGAGAAAGAGAGAGAGAGAGAGAGAGAGAGAGAGAGAGAGAGAGAGAGAGAGAGAGAGAGAATGAGAGAAAGATAACAGAGAAAGAGAGGATGTGAGATAGCGAATGAGAGAGGTAAAGAGAGAGTTTGAGATTGAGAGAGAGAATGTGAGATAGAGAACAAGAGAGAGAGCCAAAGAGAGAGTTTGTGAGATACAGAAAGAATGAGGGAGAGGGAGAGGGAAAGGGACAGAGGGAGAGAGATACAATTCCCAGGTCAGAATTCAAAGTTCAGGAATGAGAGGAGAGTAGAAGCTGGCTTTCTTTTTAACCTGATGGCATTTGCTCCTTGTTCTCACAACATCTATTGGGATATTACTGACATATTTGTCCATCTCTCCAACTCCAGGAAAGTCTCTGGGCTCTTGTTCTCTAGAGAATCAAGCGATTTCCTTTCAAGTCTTTCAACAGAGTCCATGTGGCACAGCTCCTTATGACCTCCCAAACGTCACAAAAATTCCCAAGCCTGGGACAGCTGGGTGACTCAGTAAATTGGGCCTGGGTTCAAATCTGACACTTCCTAGCCCTTACCTCTCTTCTGCCTTGGAAACAATGCACAGTATTGATTCTAACACGGAAGGTAAGGGTTTTTATTTAGAAAAAAAAAAAAGAGTCCCAAGCAGTTCCTTTAGCACAATTTTTCAGATTATAGCAAAAGTCTAGGCTGGAGATTGAGGAAGGTGGGCCACAAGCGAGCAGCCTTGGAGACCACTGTTATCCAAATTCTGCCATTAACAGTTGGCTTCTGTTCTTTAAGGCATAGTTCTTCATGATACACTACTTCTTCACATTGGTCTCTCCTTGCTGAGTGGCCAAAGAGAGTCTATTCTCTAATATCCCAGGAGTTGGGGGCACCTCACAGTAAGCAACTCCCATCTCTACAGGGGGACATCCCCCAAAGCATCCCAAGAAGCACGTCCCCTTCTGGGCTTGCCTTCCTCTCTACTGTCCATCCCCTCCTTCTAGAGATCATTGCCTTACACATCTGCATCTCTACCACGGTCCTTCTGGACTGGGTTGGGCTCTGGCCAGTCTTCTGTGTCCGATATTGGAATGGAACGAGATACTGATTTGTCATTCAATGGCCAATGGAAGGAGATTTACAGAGCCGTCACAAGGGAACATTAGGACTCGATTCCACTGAGCCGATCGTCCCTGTCTTCCCATGCTTTGGCCATGGTGGTCCACCAATGGGCCAAGAAGACACCTGGAGCCCTTCATGACTGGTTTGTGTTCAGGTAAACAGGAAAATATGGAACCACTGCAAGTCTGAAGGCTCTGTCTGTAGGTCTGGAAGCGGTAATTTCTGTATGTTGTGAACCTTTTAAGGAAAAACTAGCCTAAGTAGGGGGAGTTTGGATGTCTGTTCCCCCACAGTTTCCTAGAGCCATGGGGTCAACTCAGACAGAGAGAGGAGCCACTAATCTGTCCGTGAGGATCCCCAAAGGCCACCTATTTAGTTTGAGAATGTAACATTGCCCGTGTTTTATTGTATTTTTATTTATTTTGTTCAGTAGTTCCCAATTAAATTTTAAAAAATCCTTATCTTCTTCTGTCTTGGAATTGGCACATAGTGTTGGTTCCAAGGAGAAGGGTAGTAAGGGCTAGGCAATGAGGTTAAGCAATTTGCCCAGGGTCACATAACTAGGACATATCTGAGGTTAGATTTGAACCTGGGATCTCTGATCCCAAGGCTCTATCCTTAATTACTTGTTCTCATTTAAAAATCCTCTTAAGACCCAAGTTGGCTGGGGAGTAGAATCATGTTGGTCTTTTTATTTTATTTAATTTTAATTTTTAAACCCTTAGCGTCTGTCTTAGAATCCATACTGTGTTGAGGCAGAAGACATAAGGGCTAGGCAATGGGGGTTAAGTGACTTGCTCAGAGTCACACAGCTAGGAAGTGTCTAAGGTTTTGATTTGAACCCAGGACCTACCTCCTGTCTCTGAGCCTAGCTCTCTTTCCACTGAGCCACCCAACTGCCCCTCTATTGGTCTTTTTTAGAGGCCACACTCTATTCTTCTTTAGCCGAATCAGTTATGGGCTTTCATTCTTGACCATTCTCCATCCATCTTGAACTAATTTCCCTTTTAGCATCTCAGGCCATGAGGCTCTATTTATCCTGTATTTGAGCTCTTTGGAGACTATTTTTCTGAAGTTTGGGTCTATACCAGACCATGCCTGGCACTGTGCTGCTTATCTATCATGCGCTCTAATAAGTCACGGCGTGGTCACTGGCTCCCGAGGTTCCCATCATTTCCACTTCACTGCACAGAATCACAGAATCTCTGAGTCAAGAGGACCCTCAGAGGCCATCGTCTTTTGTGGCTGGAGTCAGGCCCAGAATGGCAATCCTCATGGTAGCTTCCTTCACCTTTTGAAAGGTGAATGTATCCACAGTTCTGCTTTAGAGACAGAGAGACAGTGAGAGACAGAGACAGAGAGATAAGCAGAGTCAGAGACAAAACAAAGGCAGAAACACACAGATAGGGATAGAGAGAGAGAAACAGAAGGAAAAGTATCTACACAGAGTGAGAGACAGTGAGAGATGAAGAGAGACAGAGAGAAAGAGGCAGAGAGAGACACAGAGACAGAAAGATAGACAGAGAGAAACAAGAAAGAGACAGAAAGATAGAGACAGAGACAGACAGAGAGAAAGAGACAAAGATAGAGAGACAGAAAAAGACAGAGAGATAGAGAGAAAGAGACAGAAAGATAGACAGAAAAAGACAGAGAGAAAGAGACAGAGATAGAGAGAAAGAGAAAGAGACAGAAAGATAGAGAGACAGAAAAAGACAGAGAGATAGAAAGAGAAAGAGACAGAAAAATAGAGAGACAGAAAAAGATAGAGAGATAGAAAGAGAGACAGAAAGACAGAGAGGGAGAGAAAGAGAAAGAGACAGAAAAAGATGGAGAGAAAGAGAAATAGACAGAAAGATAGAGAGACAGAAAAAGACAGAGATAGAGAAAAAGAGACAGAAAGATAGACAGAGACATAAAAAATCAGAGAGAAAGAGAGACAGAGAGACAGAAAAAGACAGAAAGACAGAGAGTTAGAGAGACAGAAAAAGCTCTCCAGCAGATTCCTGAATAGTTCCAAGTTCCCCATCACAGCTCAAAGTCTATGTATGACACGTATATGGATAACTCTGATATAAAAAAATTCACTTTATAAATGGATGAGGGACAAAGGGCAATGGCAATGCAAGGAGGGTGGGGAGGGAAGGTTCTGTTTAATGCCAGATCTATAATCGTCTGGTCCTCCAAGGACACAGGAAGGCTTTTTAGAGGAAGTGAAATGTGGCTCAGCCTTTAAAAGATGGGTAAGAATTCAAAGAGTCAGAGAGAGAATTGCAAGCATGTTGAGCCAAACATACAAACCAAATAGATAATGTTTCCTCTGGGCTGCTAGGTGGTGGGTAGGAATAGAAGGTGAGGCTTGAAAGATGTGGGATTCCTGAGGAATGAAGCTGGTGCATCACATTTAGTTCAATTTCTAACATCGGGCATTTGAATTTAAACTTCTAGGGAACCAATGAAGATTTTTTTAACCCTTACCTTTTGTCTTCAAATCAATACTCTTCATTGGTTTTAAGACAGAAGAGTGATAAGGGCTAGGCAATAGGGTTATGTGACTTGACCAGGGTCACATAACTAGGAAGAGTCTGAGGCCAGATTTGAACTCCTATATCTAGGCCTGGCTCTCTATCCACTGAGCCACCCAGCTGCCCCTTAATGAAGATTTTTGAAGAGAGGAATGACATTATTAGACCTATACATTAGGAAGGTTGTTCTGATAGAGATATGCGATGTGGACTGGAAGGGCAGAAACACACTAGGCAGGAACACATGTTGGGAGTCCATTGGGATAGTCTAGGCAAACTATTAGAACAGACTCATACTAGGTTAGCAACAATGGAAACTAGAGAGTAGGGGATGGATGGAAGAGTATTGTGGAGGTTGAATTCACAGAAGAGGCAGAGTGCTGTATTGGATAGAGTGCTGAACTTGGAGTCATCAAGACCTGGGTCCAAATCCTGTGTGAGACTTATTAGCTGTATGACCTTGGGCAAGTCATTGTATTTCCTCTAGACTTCAACTTCCTTAACTATAAAATGAGAGGTTTGGATTTGAGGACCTCCAAAGTCCCTTCCAGCTCTAAATCAATGATCCTGTGACAAGACTTGGTAAATGACTAGATATGAGAGGAGAAGGAAAGGAAAGCATCAAAGATAATACCAAAAATCTGAACTATGGAAAACTAGAATGGTAGCACCAGTGTTAAGCAAAGATTTTCAAGATAGGATATGAATAGGAGCTAGAGAAAGAACTTGTGATTTCACTGGTATAATGACCTTCCAGATGGATGCTCCCTTGACCAGGGTAGGCTGGTCTTTCTCTGCAACTTAGATTCTCAGAAAGTCGCCTGTCATTGAGAGGTGCCATGATGTCTAGGGTTAGACAGCCACTGTGTGTCAGGGATGAGACTTGAACCCAAGTCTTTGTGGTCTCGAGGAAAGCTGTCTATCCAGTAACCAACACCTCCTCTCCAGGTTTTGGGGAAAAGATAATCATCTTGGTTTTGGGCATGTTGAGTTGGAAGTGCCAGTGGGTCATGGAGCCAGAGAAGTCCTGTTGGTGTTTGGAGAGAGAGATCTGAAGCAAGGTCAAGTCTACAGAGTTCTGACTCTTGAAAGGGATTTAAAAATGCAGCTTTGATTTCAAAAAGTCTCTCTGCTTGCTAGGAAAGGGTCAGATACTATCAGATCTATTTGATGGTTGGACACGTTCAGTAGCTAAACTGCTGGCGGCTTCATACTTCACATAGAAAGCACATTGGTAGTTCCAGAAATAGAACCCAGCTAGTCCTTCACCACTAAGTTCTCTGGCCTGGAGCAGAGCCACTGCCTTAGCGACGGGCAGCTGCCCGCCCAGCGGTGAATCAAGCCATGGGAATGTACTTGGCCAATGCATCTCTCCCTGCTTCTGTCATCCTAGCACCAGGGAGAGTTGTCTTGCTGCCCTGACCTAGCCGTTCAGATCCTCAAAGTCAAGTTATTCTTTGTAACGCCGCTGGGTCACAGGTTTAGACCTAGAGGGGACCTTAGAGGTCCCCGAAGCCAATCCCATCGCTTGACATGTAGGGAAACTGAGGCATCTGTTCAAGATGTCACAAAAGTAATATGGAATAGATCTTAGATTTGAATTCAGGTCCCCACTTTCCACTCTACCGCAGCATGGCTTGGAAGAACGGGCACAAAATCTGGACGCCTGGGGCTTGAGGGTATGGGTGGAAAGAATGTATTTTGGACACACCCGCCAGCCAGTTTCGGTGATCTCCTTTGGATCTCAGAATTGCATTTTTTAGGCTTTTTTGTTTGTTTCTGCAGAGGCCACTTGGATGAGATCAACTCAGAGCTTTTTCATTAGCCAGAATGGAGTTTAAGGCCATCAAGATACTTCCGTGGCCTGGACCGTTCTGTTTGGTTCAGTGGCAGAGAAAGGGCTGAGGAGAGACTGAAAAATAGACCTGAAATGTCTTTTATTATGGGCACTGGGTGGCTGGGTGGATGGGGGGAAGCCCCGACGGAGTCTTGCTTTTTAGAAATGGGTCTGTTGGCCTCCATCCTTGTGACCTTCTCTACTCATCTGTCGCTGTTCAGTAGAGCGCCCATCGTTTCGCCGTGGCTAGAACTCTGTCGGGTTAGAAGAGAATTGTCGGGAACATTTGCTCCCCAGCAAATACGTTCCACTTCAACAAATATTTGTGGAGAGGCAATGGGGCTGCTCTGGCCTCGGCCTTCAGGAGAGCTCAGGGCAGGGATTTGGACCCCGACGTGGCTGTGACATTGCATCGCATTGATGGTAACTGTGTGTCTCAGGAGAAGAGAGGCGTGGAGGCAGCCACCCAGGTGATTAAGCCTGCAATTTTTTTTTCTTGAAATATTCCAATAATTGAAGCAAAAGTGTTCCATGGGGCCTGACTCATCAGGATAATTACTACCCTTCTGGGTTTGGCATGGGAAGGTGCCTCTCTCTAGTCCCACTCTGGGATTCCTAATGCCAGGCATAGTCATTAACACCAAAGCCCTTCATCGCTCCTCCACCGAGGAATCAGAGACTGTAATCACTGGTGCCTCTGAGAGGCACAAAATTGGCCTTTGGGTTTTGATGTTAATGTGCACTGTGAGGTGATTGTGGGGGGAGGGAGGATGAGAGGAGCCCGGAGCCCGGAGCCCTCTCCTGTCCTAACATGACACTGGTGATTGGATGCAAATGGGTCAGCCAGGACACATGCGTGTGCACTCACCCCCACACACATGCTGTTACTTAGAGTTTGAGGACTCTCCTTGATTCCATTCTCAACATTTCTATTCTTGGGCCAATATTAATATTTATATATGAAAAGAAGGATGCACTTCCAGGCTTCCGCAATTAGGACCCCCACCAGAAAAGGCAGCCAGTGGCAAAATGAAAGGCAGGCAAGTCAAGGCAGCAAGCAATTATTAAGTGTCCACTATGTACTGGAATTACAAAGTTAGGCAAAAAGGAGTCCCTGATCTCTCTCTGTCTCTCTGCCTCTCTGTCTCTGCCTCTGTCTTTGTCTGTCTCTCTGCCTCTCTCTCCTCTCTCTGTCTCTAACTCTTTCTCCTTTCTCTCTCTCTGGCCCCCATCCTTCCCTTTCCTCTGTCATTGTCTCTTTTGTCTCTCTTTCTGTCTCTCTGTCTTTCTCTCATCTCTCTCCCCTCCTCTCTCTGTCTCTCTCTCTCTCCCCCTCTCCTTTCTCTGTCTCTGCCTCTCTTCCCTGTCTCTCTCTTCTCTCTCTCTCTAACTCTGTCTCTCTGTCTCTGTCTCTAACTCTCTCCTTTCTCTTTCTGTTTGTCTCTCTCCCATGTCTCTCTCCTCTTCTTTCTGCTTCTGTCTCTATCTCTCTTCTCTCTGTCTCCCCTCTCTGTCTCTCTGATTGCCATTTTGTCTTTCCTCTCTCTGTCTCTGTCTCTCTCTGTCTCTGTCTCCCTCTCATCTCTCCCCCTCCTCTCTCTGTCTCTGTT
>NC_058130.1:37913646-37945288 GCF_016433145.1 Gracilinanus agilis | reverse complement strand
CCAAAAAAAAAAACCAAACCCCAATGGGGTAGAGATATTGGGTAGGGGGGAAAAGTGGTGTTTGCTTGTTAGCCAATGTTTTCAGGTCACAGTTCCCAGTCTACAAGTCCAGTCAATGTCAGCAGTTCTGTGCTAAAAGTTGGAGTAGCCCATAAACTTCACAACACTTGAAAAACTGGAGCCGAAGCAAGAAAATTGCCAAAGACCTGCCAATCAAACTTAAGAAAATATGCCTTTTGGCTGTGTTCTTTAAAACATAATCTATTGCATTATAGGATGCATTTATTTCAATCAATTTTCATTAGAAGACATTGTTATCTGGACCACTAACTACATTGGGAAACATGATGAAAGGAGAAATGAACACAATGATTTGCACGTAATTGCACTAGGGAGAGTGTCAATCAATCAACAGCTATTTACTGAATGTCTCCTATGGGTCAGGGCCTGTGCTAAGCATCATGGAAGTTGCAAAGAAGTTGTAAGTCAGGTCTGGACTTCAAGAAAGTGAGAGTCTAGTTAGAGAAAATAAACTATATTGCAATACGTGGAGAGGTCTGTGATCTTATTCATAAAGGTGCTCTTATTCTGTCTCATCCTGTCTGATTTTTGTGAATGTTGGTGTTTAAATTCTCCTTAGATGTTTAATATTGGAGGCCTTCCTCTGGGAATCTTCATTGGGTATTACTGGGAATTACACTGGGTAGCAGTGTAATATATTGGCTCTTATCCATCACATCTTGTACATCTAAAGCATATCACAGAACCTTACTAAAGGCTTACTTGGTAATAATTTATCTCACTTGTTGCACACAAGTCACTATTAATTAGTCAGGGCATTCAACAATACCAATAATGCATCATTTCAGTCACCTTGAGGCCACTTGCAATTTTGCTTAATTGGACAGTGCTGCTGCTTCTTCTTTCTTCTTCTTCTTCTTCTTCTTCTTCTTCTTCTTCTTCTTCTTCTTCTTCTTCTTCTTCTTCTTCTTCTTCTTCTCTCTCCCTCCTTCTCCCTCCCTCAAACAAAACCCTTCCCTACTATCTTAGAACCAATATTAAGTATCAGTTCTAAGGTGGAAGAGCAGTAAGGGATAGAAAATGAAGGTTAAGTGACTTGCCCAGAGTCAAACAGCTAGGAAGTGTCTGAGACCAGATTTGAACCTAGGACCTCCTGTTTCCAGGTCTGACTCTCGAACCACTAAACTACCTGACTGCCCCTACTCCTTCCCTTTTATGCCATCAGGAAAATAGCTTAAACCTAAGAATAGAGTCATTTCCCTATAACAAGTAATGTATTTTTTGAAGGGGATGACAAGTAGCTATAATTCTAGTCAAGAATTCTCTCTGTGAGAGCAGAGCAGGCCAACCTCCCTACAGAAATCTCTCTTGGGGAAGGGTGAATGAGGTATCCATGCCTTCCCGAAAGCCAAATCTAGACAAGCCCATGTGGATGGGTATGTAGCTGACATGGATAACTACTCTCTCTTTGGAGATATAAAATAAAAGCAAGCTTGTTTAAGAAGAATGGGTGCTAGGAGTTGGGGAAGCATTTATGAAAGACTTTTGTGTAAAACGTAGTAAAATTGGTCCTTGAACTAATCCTGGAGACAGTAAAAGATTCTACAGGGTAGAGAATTTGGATTTCTGATTTGTGCCCAGCAGTTGTGGGCAAGCACAGGTAACTCCCACAAGCTCATAGCCCAAGGCAGTCATTGCAGTTCCTGGGGAGGGGTGACAGACTTTCCATAGACATGTTTCATTCCCACCCCATCCTAATAATACATGCTCACTCTGGCTCTGTTGTGTGAATAAAGTAATCGGGGAGGGGAAGAGAGGAAGAGAGTGAAAAAAGAGATAGAAGGAAAGGAAGGGAGGAAGAAAGGGGAGAGAAGAAGACAGAAAAGGAAGGGGAGGAAGAGTGAAAGGGAGAATGGGGGAAGGAAAGGCAGGGAGAAGGGAGGAGGAAGAGGAGAGAGAAATGTGGAGAGGGGAAGAGTAAGAAGAAAGGGTGAGAGAGGGAGAGAGACAGAGAGAGAAAGAGAGGGAGAAACAGAGTCAGAGGGAGAGACAGAGAGAGGGAGAGAGAGGAGAGAGAGAGCGACAGAAAGAGAGACAGAGAGAGAGACAGAGAGATTGAGAGACTGAGACAGACAGAGAGAGGCAGAGAAACAGAGAGGAAGAGAGATAGAGAAACAGAGGGAGATAGAGATGGAGACAGAGAGAGGATAAGGTTATTATTTTACAGGCAGCCTCACAATGTCTGGGATATAGTTGGTATCTAATAAATACTTGTTTGAGTGATTGATTGTGGAGATCCCCTAAGGTTCTGGTCTTCTTTCTCCACATGATCTCATCAAATCCCTTGGGTTGAATTATCATTTATATGCAGATGGCTGCTAAATCTATATTACCCAGACCTAATTTCCCTCCTGAACTACAGCCTCTTGTTTCCAATTGCCCACTGAATATCTCCATCTGTATGTCTCATCAGCATGTTAAATTCACAATGTCTGAAATAGAACCAATTATCTTCCTCTCTAGACCCGGTTCTCCCCAATACGTTCCTATTTCTGTTGGGGGTATCACAGGCTTTCCAATCTGAACCAGGTTCAGAGCCTCAGAGTCTTCTCCCGCTCTTGCCTCTCTCTCATTCTCCACATTCAATCATTTGCCAAGCTTTGTCTATGTGTCTACAACATCTCTCACATCTAGCCACTTCTCTCTACTCAGGCAGCAGACACCCTAGTTCTGCTTCTCCTAGTTCACCTCTCTCCTGGACTATCACCAAGCTCATAATAGAACTTGCAACTTTAAATTTCTTCCCCGTATAATTCACCTTCCTCATGGGTGTCAAGATAATCTTCCAAACACCCAGGTCTATTCCTCTCAATCTCTTGAACAAAAACCTTTAGTGGTTCCCCAGGATGAAATATAAACTCCCCTGTGTAGCATTTAAAGCACTCCACATTCTGATTCCTCCCTCATTTTTCCAGCCTAATTATATATTTCATCTCTGAACTCTACATTCTAGCAAATTGGGTCCACTTGATATTCCTTAAACTTAGCATTCCACCCCCCATTTCCATGTCTGGAATGCACTCACTCCTAATCTTTGTCTTTTATAATCTTTAGCTTCCTTCCAGGCTCAGCTCATTGAGTGCCTCCTAGGGGAAGCATTGCTCAATGTGACTGTACTGGTTCCCTCCTCATTTATTTACTTACCTATTTACACATTTTATCCTCCAGTAGATAATATTTGCAAAGTGCTTGGAGGCACATGGTCAACACTACATAAATGTTAGTTATTATTATCATTATCTTTCCCTTTTACCAACTCTTATGCGTATCGATCATTTTAGAGTAGAAGGTGACCTGAGACAACATTCAGTACAACCTCTTATTTTAAAAAGAAATGGGCCCAAATGTTGGAAGGGATGTGCCAAAATCGGGACACTAATGCATTGTTGGTAGAGTTGTAAACTGATCTAACCATTCTGGAGAGTAATTTGGAACTATGCCTGAAGGGCTATAAAACTGCATCTGAACCCTTTGATCTGGTACTACCACCCCTGGATTTGTATCCCAAAGAGATAATAAAAAAAGGGAAAGGACCTACTTGTACAGAAATATTTATAGCTGCTCTTTTTTGTATTGGCAAAGAACTGGAAATTGAGGGGATGTCCATCAATTGGGGAATGACTGAACAAATTATGGTATATGTTGGTGATGGAATACCATTGTGCTATAAGAAATGATAAGCAAGATGATTTCAGAAACAGCTGGAAAGATCTGCAGGAACTCATACAGTCAAAATAAGCAGAACTGGAAGAACATTGTACATAATAACAGCAATATGGTACAATGATTATCTGTGAAAACTTGGGCTACTCTCAGCAATGCAACCAACTGGGACAATCTTGAAAGACTTATCTCTTTTTTTTTTAAACCCTTAACTTCTGTGTATTGAATTAAAGGTGGAAGATTGGTAAGGGTAGGCAATGGGGGTCAAGTGACTTGCCCAGGGTCACACAGCTGGGAAATGTCTGAGGCCGGATTTGAACCCAGGACCTCCCGTCTCTAGGCCTGACTCTCAATCCACTGAGCTACCCAGCTGTCCCCTTGAAAGACTTATGATGGGGAATGCTGTCCACCTCCACAGAAAGAACTGTTGGAGTCATCTTTCACATCAGTCTATTTTTGGTTTCATATTGGGGTTTGGATTATGAATGACTTTGCTCTTAAAATCATGACCAATATGGAAGTGTATTTTGAATGACAATAAAAATAAAATAAAATAAAAAGAAATGGGCCCAGAGGGGATATATGACTTTCCTGAAGTCACAGAGGAAGTAAGGGGCAGACCTAGGATTTTAACATCACTCTTCTGATTCCCAAACCAATATCATTTCCCCTCCTGTGGTGCTTCTATCTCCCCAGCACCATCTTGGAGAGCTGCGTGTCAAAGTCTTTTGTGATCATTCCCTAAAGAATAGCAGTTTCCTAAGGATAGAACCCTGGCCATAGGCTGCTTCTTCTCCTTCACCTTCTTTAAAAAATCCTTGCCTTTTATTTAGTATCAATTCTAAGACAGAAGAGAGGTAAGGGCTAGGCAATCAGGGTTGAGTAACTTGCCCAGAGTCACACAGCTAGGGAGTGTCTGAATCCAAATTTGAACTCAGGACTCTCTGACTCCAGGCTTGGTGCTCTATCCACTGTGCTACCTAGCTTCCTCTTACCATATGCTTCTTCTTGGGATCCTTAAAATAACATTGAGCACATAGCAGGTCTCTAATAGGTAGAGCTGAATTATTGGATAGCATCCTAACTGGGTAGAAGATACCGGGCTATGTTGGTCTGATGAGGCTGTTCAGAACTTCCTGAGATCACCCCTTTGTCTCCCTCCCCAACCAATACCCACCTCCCCACTCTTCAGCTCTGAGCTGAAGCAGACACACTGAACATATGGATTCCCTAGGAAGTGGTTTCTTTGGCAACAACAATCGTAAAAACTTGTGGAAATTCCTTTGGTGACTCGGGTGCCTTTAGGAGCTCAGGTAGCCCCAGCTTTCGGGAGCAGGGAGGTGGGGAGCATCTGATTTTGATTACGAAGCCAAGGAGAATTTACAGCCTCCTTGCTGGGAAGTGGGAGCAATGAATGGCCATTCCCTCTGATTTATGTTCTCTTTAGACAAACGCCTTTTCCGTGCATAGTAGGAACTCCATAATGACCTGCTTGGTTGGATTGCTGACAGTGAGGGAAGACCATGGGCTCCTGAAAGGGTCATGGGCACAGAGAAGGTCATGGGCCAAGTGAGAAGAAAGCTGCCTGCAATGGTGGAATGAGTTGGGAGAGAAGAGAATCTGAGAGTGGAATGGTTTGGGTAGGATTTCAATCCAAGATAGAAAGATAAGAATAGTATAGTGGACTTTCCAGTCTCCTGAAAGGAAGTGGAGTGGTACCCCATCTCATTAGGAACCGCCCAGCAAGCATTAGGTACCCCCACCCCTTGCAACCCTTCACCCCAAAAAAGGAGAAACCCAGGAAGACATTTCTAGTCTTAATTCTGCTTCTGCCGAAGCCACTGGGAGCTGCCTCCATCCGTGAAGCTCTCTGTACTCGGGCCAGATGGGTGAGAGGTCTCCCCACTTTCTAGCCTAAGGTATGGCTAATGGGGAGGGGCAGAGGCTCAGAGCCAGGAACCACCACAACCACCAAGAGGCCCAGAGTGACCTTTGTTGGCCCTGTGAAGCAAACCTCTGTCTTAGCCTGCTTGCTGTTACCCTCAGCTGCTTGGAAGCAGTCGGGAAAATATTTGCTCTGCTCTGTGGTATGTGCTGGGGCCAGAGAACCTTTGATAAGATGCCAGGGTGCTCCTGGGGCTTTCTTCCTTTTGTGCTCCCAAATTTGTGGGCTATGTTCTCTAGAATAGGTTTGTAACACACGTCCGCTCCCTAAAGATTTGCCACCTAAAGTGCCAGAGCTGGAAAGTATCTGGGAAGTATAATGAGGCAGGGGGATTAATTAAAGGAGCTCCTGAGGATCTACTCAGGGCACTTCCCATGGGGCTTTCTTGACCATTTCTCATGGCTTGTATACTCTGGGTTCTTGGTAGTTGTTGTTGTTGTTGTTGTTGTTGTTGTGTGTGTGTGTGTGTGTGTTTAATTTCTACTTTCCATCTTAGAATCAATACTGTACATTGGTTCTAAAGCAGAAGAGTGGTAAGAGTTAGGAAATTGGGGTTAAGTGACTTGCCCAAGGTCATACAGCTAGGGAATGTCTGAGGCCAGATGTGAATCCTCAATCCACAGAGCCACCTAGTCGTGCTCTCTTTGGCTTCTTGTTGACCAGAATATACTAGTTGGTCCCTTTGGTTTCTGTGAAGGGCTAAAAGAAAGGGGAGTCTGTGCCAAAGATAATTAGTGCCTGAGCCAGAGAGAGTTGTTTATTCAACTGACTTGAAGAGGAGTGACTACCCCATCTCATTTATTTCTTCTCCTCTGTCCAGCACATTGGAATTCTTTCTGCCTCTTCAGACTTCCACAGAAGGGGGGGAAGAGATCTTTTTCTACCCTTCCATAGCTCTGGTGGCTTCCTACAGTGGGGAAAGCATATGCTTGCTCAATGAGCCTGAGACTGGATTCCAAGGCTCTAGCTGTCCCCTCTGGATTTTGTGTTCCTTTCCCTGAGCGCAGATGGTCAGCCAGTGATGGACCTTCCTAGAATTGGGGCAACTTGGTGAGATGGCGCAGATCTTGGTTTCAAGTGAAATGACTTGTTCAGTAATCCCACAATCCTCCTGTGCAGATTACCCATTACCTCAGGGAGAC
The DNA here is from genome assembly GCF_016433145.1 of Gracilinanus agilis. NCBI lineage: Eukaryota > Metazoa > Chordata > Mammalia > Didelphimorphia > Didelphidae > Gracilinanus > Gracilinanus agilis. The sequence continues at coordinate 37,938,457 of NC_058130.1, read as the reverse complement.
TAATAGCAATGAGGGGTTATAGTTTATGTATTTAGTATATGTGAGTCTTTTGTGTTTTATGCATTTCTTTAAAAGTAGGAGAGATAAATAACTGTCCCATACCTGATTTGCTTTGTACATTGCGAACTTTTTTAGAAAAGATTCTGCTTCTCCCTTTTGAAGAAACTATAGATTCAAGTCAAACAAATTTTGTCCAAGAGATTTTCCTCCAATTTTTACTCTTAGGTGTCTGTATGGAGTGATCTTTTTTTTGAGTTGAATATGATGGGTTGATATCTTTTTTATATTTTTTAGACTATGCATTTTTTAATTGAAAAATTTTATCTAGTTAATTGATTTAGAATATTTTCCCATGGTTACTTGATTCATGTTCTTTCCCTCCCTTTCCCCCTTTAGAAAATGAGTAATTCCACTGGGTTTTACATATTAGACTATGTATTTTAATAACAAAATTCCACATACATTTTCCAAAGTCATATTTTCCAGATTGTCTCCCTCCTTTCTTCCCTCCTTATTCCCAGAGCTGACAAGCAATTTGATCTGGATTATACATGTATTATCACATGAAGCATATTTCCATATTATTCATTTTTGAAAGTAAATAATCTTATAGAACCCAAACCCTCCCAAACAGAAACCCAAGTAAACAAGTGATAGATCATATGTTTTCATCTGCATTTCTACTATTGAGTGATTCTGAAGCCACAAAGTTCAGGCCAATGGAAGACTTGCCTGTTTATTGATGACTGACAGCAAGCCAAAAAGAATTTATTTAATTTTATTTTTAATTGTTTTTTTTTTTAATCCTTACTAACTTTGTCTTGGCATCAATTTAAAACATAAGAGTGGTAAGGGTTAGGTAATTGGGGTTAAGTGACTTGCCCAGGGTCACATAGCTAGGAAGTGTCTAAAAGCAGATTTGAACCCAGATCATCCTGATGCCAGACCTGACTCTCAATTCACTCGTACCCATTCACAAGCATCTATTAAGCCAGGAGCTGGCATGCACTATAAGCTGTATATTAAGGATAAAGAGGACTAAACCAGGCTCTGTGCAACATTTAATGGAATTTTATTAAAACTGTACTCTTAGGTTCTCTTCATTGCCCAGAGGCTTGGCCAAAAGATTTAGTTAACCCTGGATGTGCCCAGTGCCTGAAGGAAGTAGTCACTGCCTACTTTTCAGGGTCAGAACTTCACTTTCTCTAGTGACAGATCCCTTGTCATGGAGGCATGTCCCCTTGCCTCCCTCTCTCTGTGAGAAGGATCTCTCTTCACTTAACCCTCTGTTAACTCAGAAGTGAAAGACCTCCAGAATCACTGCAACTGCTGCCTGGGTTCTCTAATGATCCCACACTGGATGAGAGGAAGCATCTTCTAGAGCATTCACAAATGCTGGTTGATGGATGAAGTTTACCCTCAGTCACATTTTGTGTGTATGGAAGACTAATGAAGCTGAAGGAGAAGTGTTGGGATGGAAGAATGAATTTGTTTCTGCTGTTCTTGTCAACCAACAGTGGAAAATGGGCTGGATTTGGAGCCAGAGGCTATGGATTCAAATCCTAGCTCCAATACCTATAATCTGTATGGCTTTGGGGGAAATGCCTTTTTTTATTTGAAAAATTTTACTTAATTGATTTAGAATAATTTCCCATTGTTACATGATTCATGTTCTTTCCCTTCCTTCTTCCCACCCCCTCCCATAGCCAAAGAGCAGTTCCCCTGGGTTTTACATGTGTCATTGATAAAGATCTATTTCTATATTATTAATATTTGCATTAGGGTGATCGTTTAGAGTCTACATTTGGAGAAATTTCTTAACCTCTCTGGACCTTGTGACTTCTTCACCTGTAAAACGTAGAGGTCAGTCTTGAGGATAACTAAGTTCCTTTTTATATATAAATCTGTGATCTTTGACCAAAACAATAACTCAATATTTCTTGAGGGTCAAATGCATTCAGTCAAGCCAATAAGCATTTATTAAGCATTAACATTAATTAAGATTAAGTTAATCACCAGGAATACAAAGAAACAAAGAATTGTTTCTGCCCTCTAAGAGTTCACATTCTAATAGGGGATAGGGTATATAAAATAATAGGCAGATTGAAAAATGGTCAAAGGATATGGACAGGCAATTCTCAGATGAAGAAATTAAAACAATCTTTAGTCATGTGAAAAAATGCTCCACATCACTATTAATTAGAGAAATACAAATTAAAACAACTCTAAAGTATGACATCACACTTAGGGAGTGGTTAACATGAGAAAAAAAGGAAAATGATAAATGCTGGAGGGGATGGGGAAAAATTGAGATACTAATACATTGTTGGTAGAGCTGTGAATTGATACAACCACTTTGGAAAGCCATCTGGAACCCGACCTAAGGGCCATAAAATTCTATTCCCTTTGACACAGTAATATCTCTACTAGGTACGTCTCTTTGATCCCAAAGAGATCAAAGATAGGGGAAAGGAATCTAATTGGAAACTGAAGGGATGCCCATCAATTGGAAAATGGCTGAACCAATTGTGTTATATAGTTGTAAGGGCATAATCATGCCTCAGAAAATGACAAACAAGATGATCACAAAAAATTTGGAAAGACTTATATGAAGTGGTGCAAGATGAAGTGAGCAGAACCAGAAGAATATTGCATTTAGTAACAGCAAAGAAGTACAATAATCAATTGTGAATGAACTAATTATTATCAGCAATGAAAGGACAAGTTCAAGGGACTTATAACAAAAAAGTTTCCCCACCACTATAGAAGGAACAGAATCTGAAAGCACATTGAAACTTATCATTTTTCACTTTGTTTCCTCCATGAGGTTTTCCTCTAGCATAAGTGAATGTGTCTTCTTTCACAACATGAAGAACATGGAAATATATATTATATGATAACACGTGTACAGCTTATGTCATATTGCCTTCCATCTTGGGGAACGGGGAAGGCGAGAGGGAGGAAGAGAACATGGATTACAAGACATCAGAGAAGGATTATTAAAATTGTATTGACAGGGGGCAGCTGGGTAGCTCAGTGGATTGAGAGTCAGGCCTAGAGATGGGATGTCCTAGGTTCAAGTCTGGCCTTAGACACTTCCCAGCTGTGTGACCCTGGGCAAGTCACTTGACCCCCATTGCCCACCCCCATTTACCACTTTTCCACCTATGAGCCAATACACAGAAGTTAAGAGTTTTTTAAAAAATTGTATTGACATCTGATCTGGCCTCAGATACTTATTAACTGTGTGACTCTGGGCAAATTACTTTACCCTGTTTGCCTCAGTTTCCTCATTTGGAAAATGATCTCAAGAAAGAGATGGCAAGCCATTCCAGTATGTTACGAAGAGTTGGACAGGTCTGAAATGACCAAATTAAAACAACAAAAAACAGATCAAGCACATTGGACAGCATCTTGCTCTTAGTAGGGGTTTGGTAATACTAGATAAAGGGGATAAAAGAGAAGAATAACAAACAATTCTCCTTCAGGGAGCTTGTACTCTAGCTGCAAGCTTGGAACAGTTTGAGAACAACACCAAATAGTATATACTTAACTGGAAGCTTGTTATATAGAGAGGATCAACAAAGGGAAGGATTTGGCCAATGAGTCAGTTCCCAGACACGTCCAGTACACACTAGTTACTCCTAGGTGAAGCTGCTTTGCTTTGGTACAAATTGGGTCCAACTGGGTCATCTAATAAGTGCCAAGCTGAATAAAATTTGGCATTCTTAATTCTGGCCTGGAACTGCCAATCAGATTGAATTCCAGATCTAACCTGAGGCCTGGGACAGGTTTGGCTTATTCAGTTGGGTTTGATTCAGTTCAATTCTGTTTAGTTGGGTTGGGTTCAATTTCATTCCACAAAAATTTATAAAGTGCCTACTATGTGCAAGCTGTCTGAGATGGTATACAGACAAAAAGGAAATGGTCTATGTCTTATATTCCCCTACAGAAATGCAAATACTTTGACAAGTTAAAAACAGTAATTTCAGGAGAGGAAAAATACCACTAATAATTAGGGGGATTGAGAAATGTCCCTCATTGGAAGTAGCATTTGAAATGAACCTCAAATGAAGCCAAAGATTATTATTATTTTTAAAACCCTTACCTTCCATCTTAGAATCAATACCATGTATTGGTTCCAAAGCAAAAGCGCAGTAAGGGCTAGGCAATGGGGTTTAAATGACTTGCCCAGGGTCATACAGCTAGGGAGTGTCTGAGATAAGATTGGAACCCAGGACCTCTCATCTCTAGGTCTGGCCACCTAATGGCCCCTGAAACCAAGTATTCTAAAAGGACTAGAGGCAACGAGGAGGGAGAGTCCTAGAAATATTGGGGATAGTCTAGGCAAAGCACTCATATGGAAACATTGATCCTTCCAGCCCTGCCTCATTTTACTAAAGTCCTTCATCAAGCTCCACATATATGTTGGTTCCTGGCTTACAAAGTCACCCTTAGGGAAGAATGAACAAGTTCCATTGTGGTCCTTACTGTGCATATTGGGCTTAGAGAGTTGATTTGATTTTTTGAGCTTGAATCAGAGTATCAGTTCAAATTGTTTCAGACACTTACTAGCGTCCATTATCCTGGGTAATTGACCTCACAGAGCCTCAGTTTCCCCATCTGAAAAAGGGAATATTAATAGAGACAAAATTTGAACTCAGGTCTTTCTGACTCAATTTGCATTCTCTCCACACTATCACCTAGCTACTGGAAGTCTCACTCTCCTCTCCCCCACCTACCTAGTACCTAGGACAGTGTCTTGCCCACAGTAAGAACTTAATAAATGTGGAATTGGACTGAATCTGCCAGCTGGTGAGAAACATTCTTGCTTAATCCACCCTAGAAGGTTCTCCTAAGTGTAGTGATGCTCCCCAGCCTGGTGACTTTCTTTTCAATCATCCACCCAGTCCCTGTGGATGTGCTCTGACCCTGGGTCTGCTCAGAGCAGGATCAAATGTGACATGAGTGTCAAAGCACTATCCATACCTCAGGTATTATTATTACTGTCATTATTAGTGCTGTCATCTTGCAAATGCGTCTTCTCTGGGTGCAGCCAAGCAGGGGCTGATGTGCTCCAGTATCTGTAGTGACAGATGGCAGATAATCCAAATTCAGCAGAGGGCAGGGAGAAGAGAGCTGGACTGGAAGGCAGTATAACTGGGATTTTAGTTCCAGCTCTCTCATTTAATCCGTGACCTTGGGCAAGGGACATAGCCTCCCAGAGCCTCAGTTTCTTTGTCTGTAAAATGACATTTCTACAATCTATCTCACAAGCTTTTTTTCTTTTTGTTGATGAAAGCATTTTGTAAGTCTTAAACTACTTTGCCAATATTTATTTATTTTTACAACCTTACCTTCTGTCTTAGTATGAATTCTAAGATTTAGGAGCATCAAGGGCTAGGCAAAGGGGGTCTAGTGACTTGCCCAGGGTCACCCAGCTACGAAGTGTCTGAGACCAGATTGAATCCCCGGTCCTCCTGACTCCTATAGGTCTGGTGCTTTATCTACTGTGCTTCTTAGCTGCCCAGAGTTATTATTATTTCTTAATAAGGATTTGAGGATGTTTAGCCTGGAGCAGAAAAGCCTTGGGGGAAGTGATAGTTGAATTTGAGACCTTGAAAGGTTATTGGGTGGAAAAAGGATTAGCTTGAGTTTTCTTTGGCCCAGAGGGGAATACTGAAAGGGCTGGGTGGGAGTTACTGAGAGATCAATTTAGGCAGGCTTTAAGGAGAACTCTTTTGTTAGAATGTAAACTCCTTAAGAGGTGGGATTGTGTCACTGGTTCCTAGCATGGTTATGGGCTCAGAGAAAGCACTTAAATGTTTGTTAATTGATTTCTTCTCTTTTTGAACTAATTCTAAACTATTTTTTATTACTAAGGATTCCAAAGAAGAAGAGTGGACAGGCCTAGGCCATTGGGGTTAAGGGACTCGTCCAGGGTCCCCCAGCTAGGAAGTGTCTGAGACCAAATTTGAACCCAGGACCTCTCCATCTCTAGATCAGGCTTTCTATCTGCTGAGTCACCTAGATGCCCTTGTGGATCGATTTCTTAGGAAGAACTATTCCAAAGTCAAAAATGGGTTGCTGTGGACGGTAGCAAATTCCCCTTCACTAGACAAAGGCAGAAATGACTGCTTGTCAGATGTGATGTTGACAGAATCCCTTTTCAAGTAGGGATTGGACTAGATCAAAGTTGTGTAACTAAATTTAACCTCCAATTCCTCTGGAGATAGATTTCAGGTGTGTGTGTGTGTGTGTGTGTGTGTGTGTGTGTGTGCCATGTGCCACTCTCTGAACCCGATTGGGAAAAGAACGACTTCTTTGTTTTCACTAATCTCTATATGAAATTGAGCATTTTTTTCAATTACAAAGAGAGGCATCAAACCATTACACGGAGGAGTGGTTGGTCCATTGGCCTCATCACAGTGCCAAAGAGGGTACAAAATCCTGGATTCAAACGTCTTGGAAACTCTGTGATTCTCTGAAGCCAAATGCGGGGGGATTCAGCCCAGGACGGAAGGCTCTCTTTGCAGCGGAGGGATCAGGCAGCTGCCCTGCTGTCCACGTGGGTTTTCTTCTAATCATTTCCAGAGAACCTCAGAGCAGTGTGGCCGACCTGCTTGTGAAAACCACATTCTTTTCCTTCTCTGTGGCTTCCCACTTCCTATGAGAGTGGTCCCTGGGCCAGCCAGGCTCAGGGTCACAGCTGGACTCTGCCAGACACTTTCCTGTAGCTCAGCTTGCTCTCATTTATTCTGAAGGAGAAGGAGCATGGGAGGCTGGGACACTGGGAAGCCGACCAGGGGAAGTCTTGCTTCTAAAAAAACAAAAAAACAAAAACCCCGTGTTCAGCTCAGGTGATTTTATTGGTACCACACCGAGGTTAGAACTGAACTCAAGCAAAAAGGGAGGACCAGCTCGGATTCTTCTTGTCCTGGGAATTTCCTTAAAAAAAAAAAAAAAAAAAAAACACACACACACACAAAATAACAACAAAAAACAACCCTCATCTTCCATCTTAGCATCAATTCTGTGTGTTGCTTCCAGAGCAAAAGAGCTGTAAGGGCTGGGCAAGGAGGGTTAAGATCCACTTTCTATTATCTCTAAATGAAATGTTGCTTAGAGTACTGACACTAAGCACCAGCTACTTCTTTCCTTTCCTCCAGATGTACATTTAAATTTTACTAGCAGCTTGGTGACCTCGGCTTTGTTTTTGGGGTCCTCACCGAGGACCAGGAAAGAACCAGACTTCATGCTACTTGGTCTGAAGTTCTTGCTATTCAAGAAAACCTCTCCTCTTCATCCCCTTAAGACAGCGATGGTCGAACTTTTTAAAGAGGGGGCCAAAGGAAAGGAAATGCTCATCTGTCAGTCTGTTTCTAAGGCAACTCTTTCCAAGTTTCATTGTATTGTATCCTACTCATTGTATTTGTCAGATTAGGAATAATGTACAGCAGCAGGATAGATTATTTCGGGGGGGGGGTGCCTCATCTGGCCCTCAGGCTGTAGTTTGCCCATCACTGCCCTAAGAGCTATTGTGTTGCAGCAACATAAGAACTTGGTTGGATGCTTTTGAGCCTGTAATCCCCATGTACGCTTTGAAGATATGTACAAGACTTGCCCATTACGCCATGTTTAGCACCAACAAGTCTGTTCATGATACCAAGACATTGAAAAAATATATAATTAAAAAGCCAACTTTCCCAGAGCATCTTTTACATTGTTGCTCAATGAATACTAAGCTCAGGGATGTCTGTGGTGCCAAAAATTTTAGTAAATATGGAGTTGGTCTATTTTCTGCCCACAGTATGTTGGCTGGTCCAAAACAGACACATTTGCCAATATGGTATGATTAGTAAAACTGAAAAAATCAAGCTTAAAAGTGGATAGGAAAGCTAAATGTTATTTTACATGTATTTATATATTGTGTGTATAGATATACTAATACATTTATCTATCTATCTATCTGTCTATCTGTCTATCTATCTATCTATCTATCTATCTATCTATCTATCTATGTCTGTCAGCCTGTCTCTCTCTCTATGTCTGTTAGACAGTCTGCTTATCTATCTATCTATCTATCTGTCTGTCTGTCTGTCTGTCTGTCTGTCTGTCTGTCTGTCTATCTGTCTATCTATCTCTGTCTGTCTGTCCATCCATCCATCCATCATCCATCTATCTATCTATCCAGCTATCTTTCTATCTGTCTCTATTTGCCTGCCTTCCCCCCTCTCTCTCTTGTCTGTCAGTCTGCTTATCTATCTATCTCTCTATCTCTCTATCTCTATCTATCTCTCTCTCTCTCTCTCTCTCTCTCTCTCTCTCTCTTTCTCTCTCTCTCTGTCTGTCTGTCTATCTATCTCTGTGTCTGTCAGTTAGTCTGCTTATCTATCTATCTATCTATCTATCTATCTATCTATCTATCTATCTATCTATCTNAGTCTGCCTATCTATCTATCTATCTATCTATCTATCTATCTATCTATCTATCTATCTCTATGTCTGTATCTGTCAATCTGTCTACTCATCTATCTGTCTGTCTATCTGTCTATCTGTCTATCTGTCTATCTATCTATCTATCTATCTATCTATCTATCTATCTATCTACCTACCTACCTACCTACCTATCTATCTATCTATGATTTAGAGCTGTGATGGGAGCAAAGGATTCTAAATGAAGCTTTCTAAGATGACTCCTAAGGTCCCTTCCAGTTCTAATTCTACAATCCTACAATTTGAAAAACAGGAATTATAAAGCATGAGTTGTCAATGAGGCTCAAATGAGAGAGTGCATGTGTAGAAATCTTCAGATCATAAGACTCAGAGCTAGAAGAGATACACTACTCTCAACCACACATTAAAGAACTTTGTCATTATGAAGTCATTAATATAAGCTATTATTATTATTTTTGCTATCATCATTATTATTATCACTATTATTTCTAAGCCCATTGAACAAATTCCGCCAGATCCTTATAACAGCGTTTTGTTTGTTTTTTTTTAAACCCTTAACTTCTATGTATTGGCTCTTAGGTGGAAGAGTGGTAAGAGTGGGCAATGGGGGTCAAGTGACTTGCCCAGGGTCACACAGCTGGGAAGTGTCTGAGGCCAGATTTGAACCTAGGACCTCCTGTCTCTGGGCCTGACTCTCAATCCACTGAGCTACCCAGCTGCCGCCATGATAGAGTTTTAATAGCTAGGATAAAGAGTAGGCAGGACATATTGATCAAGTACTCATCTGTGAGAACTCTTGATGCTAAGAAAGGATAACAGAGTCCCTTGGAAGACCCAATACCTTAAACTTCCCAGTTGCTAGTCACTCACCCCTCTGGGAGTTGGAGACATGATAATGTTCCAAAGGACCAAATTTGAATCACAAAGTCCAAGATTTGAGTGGTTAACTTTGGAAAATCAACATGATAACAATTATGACAATCTCCTCTATTTTTCAAACAGACTATGGTTCATTCAGTTAATTAAATATGGGGCTCAGATTTACAGAAGAAACACTGGAAGCAGAGCCAGAGGACGTACTGGTCTCTTTCCTCTAAGGTAGGCAGAAAATCAATTTGCTATGCTTTTTTTCCCCAACACTGACTACCAGAGACGGTGTCCCATATGGATTCCCAGGGGATGAATCCAGGCAGGTAACTTCACCCTTCCCAGAGTCCTTGCAAATGGCATTCTATTTCCAGGCATCTCTTTCTATAACCTGTCACATTATTTTGCTAACATTTTTAATGTAACAATGAGACAAACACGGCATTGTGCATTAAGGAGGCAAGCATTCCTTTCCTTGGCTCAGTTTCAACCATTCTGTCAAAACTTCATGCAAACTGGCCAGAACTCATTAATGGGGTCTATATACATATTGAGCTTTGGGAGAAATTTCATTATAGTGCTGGTTTTTTTTTTAAACAGTGATACACATTATATCCATTTTCAGGGGAACCAAACCTGTGATTTCATTAGTATGAAGAACTCCTCATTAGGAAAATTCCCTCCCCATATTTATGGAAGGAATATTCTATTGCAGATCTATTAGATTTCATTAAATATTAAAAAAATAAGCCTTTACTTTCTGTCTTAGAATTGATACTCGGTATTGGTTCCAAGGCAAAAGATCAGTAAGGGCTGGGAAATTGGGGTTAAGTGACTTGCCCAGGGTCACACAATTAGGAAGTATGTGAGGACCAGTTTGAATCCAAGACCTCCCATCTCTAGGCCTGGCTGTCTATCCATTGAGCCACCTTGTTGCTCCTCATTAAATACTTTTGCTTTGAACTTATTTAATCTTATGGCCAAGTACTAATAAGTAAGAACTTTGACAGAGGTTTGTGAATGGATGTGAACCCACGGGTTCTCCCATAGGCTGAACCTGGAGAAGTAATTCTGGAGACTCTATATGTGACAAAGGAGGCTCCCCAGGTGCTGCTTCATGGGAAGAGAGTTATACTTTGTGGGTACTAGTTCTACAGTCCTGGTTGGTAACTTCTCTGCAATCTCTAGTCTTAGAGAGCCATCAGGAAGTCTTGGGGTGACATCCAGACATTAAGTGACATCCAGAATCACAAAGCAAGGATGAGTTGGAAGCAGAATCAGGTCTTACTGACTCTCAGGTTGCTTCTTTGTTCATTCCAGTAGGCTTCCTCTCAATAAACAAACAAAACGACTATTCAGAGAATCCAAGTTTTGGAGAAATTGTCCATTCAATTAAAAAGGCATTTGAGACTAATAAGGATAAGAAAATGGTGTCTTTACATCATGTTTTAAAATTTACAAAGCACTTTCTACAAGAATAATTCTTCACATTTTATAGATGAATAAATCAAGTCTCAGAAAGGAAAAATTGTTCAGTTATAGTCATATAGAAAGTGTCAAGACCAGGATTCTACCCATTGGCCTTTCCTTGAGATCCTACGATGACTGAGTCACTTAATAGCACACTTGGAAGGGACTTTAATGACAATCTTATACAGCTCATATCTCTGCCTGAAGACCTTCAGTGAGGGGAGAACTACTTCTCTCTTCCTTCGGAGCTACCTCTACAAAAATGGGATGTGTTTGGGAGTTAAAAACAGTTTTTCAAATTTCCATACAATGTTTGGTTAATATTTTTGGTTGAATGCTCCTAACTACCCTTAGTGGGCTGCCCTGAATAATGAAAATCCACAGATCACACAAATCTCTTGTGTTTCACAGTTTAAACTTTTTGCCTGGCCCCAAAATCCTCCTACTAGGACTGCCAAGAAGTAGCTAACAGTTAAATTGGCATCTTCACTTTCATCCCTAGTCTCTGTGGTGATAGTGAGCATGAGAATAGCTGAATTACAGGGAGCTGGTGGGGGAAAAACGCTTTTCCTGAATCTGAAGAGCCAAGGACTGGGGAATGCTTGGATTGGCTCTCTGGCCATCCACCTAGGATTTTGACAGGTTTGTACTCAGCAAGAGTTCTGGGTTGGTTGGCTGCTCCATTATTAGCTGAGCCCCAGGCAGTATAACAAATAACCTGCTCAAACCAGCAGACCCATTTTTAATAGGAGAAAGGAAGGATGATTTAATTATGAAGCTTGGATATTGGCACTGGATGCTGGCTCTGAGTTAGTGTTCAAGGAATGTGGAGTAAAATTTGCAAATGAAGTTCTCCAACTCTTTTCTGATGCTAAGCCTTTCCACCAAATATATCTTGGTAGATTTCCTGGATACCAGTCAGAGTTTGACTTCCTAGAACTTGATTCCATAACTTTGTCTGTTTTTATAGGAAATCTGACAGCATCACCAGAATAGACTCCCTAAGTGATAGTGGTTGGAAAAGCCTCTCTCATGAAGTCAGGGCATCACTACAATGTCCCTGGCTCTCTTCTAACTATTTCTCCCACAAACTTTTGCTGCATATGAGGGATGAAATAAAATAGTGAGTAGTGATAGAATGATGAATCAACATATCATTATTAAAATGTTTACTGTGTCAAAGCTGTATCCACAAAGCCTGACCACAAGGAGCTTACATTCCAATGTGGGGGCATCATGAATATAAATGGGGAAATTATATATATATATATATATATATATATATATATATATATATATATAGAGAGAGAGAGAGAGAGAGAGAGAGAGAGAGAGAGTAAGTAGATGGCAGGTAAAAGGGGAAGGCTCTAGAAAGAGGAGGGATTGGGCAAGACTTCTTGAATTAGGTAGCATTTGAGATGAGTCTTAAATGAAGCCAGAGATTTTAAAAGGAGGGTGATCATTTTTATTTCCTTAAAAAAATCCCTATTTCAAAAGTCTAATGTGACAGATAATACAGAGCAGTAATCTAGGTGAGTATTCTTCAAGTTGCTTACACTTTAAAAGGGGAGACAACATGCAAAAACATATTTGCCAATATGTAATATATGGAGGATATTAATAATGAACAAAGGCACTGAAAATTAAGAGAGGTTGGAGAAAGCTTCCTGTAGAGGGTGGGATTTTAGTTGGGATTTAACAGAAGCCAGGGAGGTTGGTTGGTGTAGATGAGGAGGAAGAGCATTCTAAGCAAGGAGGATAGCTAGAGAAAATGTCCACAGCCAAGAGACTGAATTTCTTATTCATGGAATAGCCAGGGAGCCAGTGGGACTAGACTGAAGGGTATATGGTAGGATTTAAGGTGTAAGAAGTCTGGAAAGGTGTGAAGGGGTTAGGATATAAAGGTCTTTGAAGGCCAAATAGAGCATTTTGTATTTTGATTCTGGAGGAAGAAAAGAGCCACTGGAATTTATTGCGTGTGTGTGTGTGTGTGTGTGTGTGTGTGTGTGTGTGTGTGTGTGTGATGATAGGACCACCTATGCTTTAGAAAAATCACTTTAGTAGGTACATGGGATATGGAATGGAATGGGGAGAGATTGAGGCAGGCTGATTTGCCAGCAGCTATTGCAATACTCCAGGCACAAGGTGATGGAGGGATGGCTTTAGAGTGAAGGCATATTTAGGATAGGGAGGTATTAAATTTGAGCTATGCATACATTGTCACTATATATATACATACATACATACCTATATATATAAAATGCAAGACAAAGCTGTTGGAGGCTGTAGGAAATATAGGTCAATATGCTGCTAAATACTTACTTCTCCACTGAAGATGGGGAGATGGCGTGTTCAAAAGTAACCAAGAGTCATTACAGAAACATTTCAACTCCCTGGACATGACCAAGCTGACACACAATGCCCCTGTTGTGATAAGTGAAGGTTTTACCTATGTAATAAACTAGCATTTTAAGGTAGAGAGGAAGCAGGAACTCTTGCATAATTTGTAGGGACTGAAAATTTTTAACTGGGAGAAGAATGTTGTTTCTACTTGTCTCCTGAATGAGATGTGGAGTATTTTCCCTGGTTCTCTAATATCTTGCTTTCACATGGCAGCAGGATTCCATGAATAAGACACTTCATCTCTTGGTTGTGGGCATTTTCTCTGGTCATCCTCCATCCCTAGAATGCTCTCCTTCCTCATCTGTACCAACTCCATCTCCATCTCCCTGGCTTCTGTTTGGTGCCGACTAAAATCTCACTTTTAACAGGAAGCCTTCCCCAACTTCTCAGTTTCAGTGCCTCCTTCTGTTCATGATTTTATTGGGCTTTACATTTAAAGGGAGATGAAAATCCACTGGAGACTTGGAAAGACCACATGCATACAGAAGACACACAAGGACTCAGAAAGGCATATAGGGAGACAGATACCAAACTGATTCAAAGTCCAAGAGAAAGGACTGTGAGTTTATGAGTCCTCTACAGAGAATCATGCCAATGGGACAAGCATTTTGAAAACATATACTATATTCCAGGAACTATGTGCTAATATTTCAGATACAAAGAAAGGTAAATTTTTGGTCCCTGCCCTTAAGATGTTCACATTCTAATGGGGGGAAAAACACGGAGATAACAATGTTCAGATAAAATATATACAATGTAAATGGAAGATGTATACAATGTAAATGGAAGGTAATCTCAGAAAGTACTTGCAATGTGTGAAACAGGAGACAGGAAAGGGGTGGTGAAGAGGAGGAGATTGGAACTGAATCTTGGTAGGAGCAAAAGTGTTCTAGACTTGGGGAACAGGCAGAGTTGGAGTGTGTTTAGGGACTCATGTCAGGAGGATGGACAAAATATCAATCAGTAAGAAAGGAAAAGAATTTCATTCTTAAAAGAGAGAAAGTGGGAGAAGAGATGGAGATCCCTAGATGCACCGGGATCACGGGACACACCATCTGTGTGGCTACAAGGAGAAAAGTTGTAGTTTTATAACAGAACCACATATATTATGTAGCATCCTGGACTTTCTCTTTACTGATACAGTGAGTTATATTAACCGTAGAGATCCAGAGAGAAAATGAGACCTGGGAGATGAGAAGGTTCTTGTTGCCTTTTGGAAAAAAAAAAATGAGAGGAGAGGTTTTTTTTTTCCTTCTAATTTTTAAGGGGCTTTTAGATGTAAACATATTTTGAATTTTTTGGCTGATTTAAGTAACCTGCTCTAAACGCAGAGGCTTATTAGCCTGAATGCTTTTAGGAGAGTTAAGAACCCTTGCAAAGATATGAGTCAAATTCTAATTTTAAGGCAAATCTTTGATGGAGGAAAGATGAACAATGGAGATTATTATTGGGATAGGCTCTCACAGTAACTCTGAATCCACTGACACTGAGTGAGGGCCACTGGGGTTCAGATTATATACTGAGTGAATGAAAAATGCATTTAAGTACTTGCTATGTAAAAGTCATCATGTTAAATGCTGAGAATGTTAATTAAAATTTGAGAAAGTCTTTGCTCTCAAAGAGCTTCCATGGTAAGACAATATACTGGGGATTAGTGGCCAGGGAAGAAAGTTTTTTTTTTTTTTTTAAACTCTGACATTCTGCCTTTATATCAATTCTAATACAGAAGAGCAGTAAGGGCTAGGAAATGGGGTAAAATGACTTGCTCAGGGTCATATTGCTAGGAATTGTCTGAGGTCAAATTTGAATCCAGGTCCTTCTAATTCCTTGTCTGGCTTTCTATCTGCTGTGTTATCTAGCTGCCCCCAGAGAAGAAAGTTTTGATCTAAAGCACTGATTCCCATTTAGTTGCTTGTGGACCCCAAAGGGTTTCTGCTAAAAAATTTTTTATGGCATTTTAAACATTAATTAATTGCCTAATTATGTTACAAATATGTATGTTCCCTTTGTGATAATAAGCATATTTATGTTTGAAGCATTATAGGTTTGTTTCTGAAGTGGTTTGAAACTGTCATGATCAGGTGTGCAAATCTGGGCGATCGTGGAGCAGTAATATCAAATCTGACCAGTTCTTCTTAAGTGTAACATGTTCTTGCACGTTCTCAACCTGTCATCAAATTGTTTCCAAATCACCATGATGGTTTGACTTTTGAGCTCAAATTGATTCCAACCGATGGCCAGATCCACGTGCATTTTGTAGCTGTTTGCATTTCTTTAATCCCTTTTATTCCTCTCTGCAACCCTGGAATTGTATTTCATTAATCGTATAATTGCATGATTAAAACACATGATTCTGCCACACAAATGCCAGACTGGTCCCAGGTCCTGCTTCTTCATCATCGCTTATTTTCCTGCAGCATTCCTTCTATGCAATATAGAGGAAGAACAAAAGAATATTTTTTTCCCTTACTTTTATCCATTGTTTTTGTCTAGACCCAAAAGGGCCATAGTGATTGATATTATGGAATTGCATTGATAAGTTAGATAGATATGTGGAACAGAATAACAAAGAGTTTGTATACTCAAGTTGGCAGCCCAGACTTAAAGCACACATTTGAGTTTTCAAAATAATGGTGAAAATCATTGTTATTAATACTTGTACGTACATGTCCAATTCCATGGACGACACCCCATTTTTCTAACTCTCCAATGAAAGGTCTTTGAGGACAGGGGCTGTCTTAGTTTTATTTTTGGCTCCAGTGCTTAGCAAAATGTTTGTTTAATAAATATGGGTGCTAAATAAAAAAAAAATCAAAGAAAATGATGGTTCCTGGGTCCTTGTTTATTATTAAACATCTTGTAACCATCATGGAGTATAACAAAAGTTCTGTAGAAACAAACTTTATATAACTTCTCACTTCAGTATAAGACCACTCTCTGATTTGAACACCCTCCACTTATATTTACTATTTCCCACTACATATTTTTTTGAGAGAGCATTTTAATTTTATTTTTGTTTTAAATCAAAGTAAACTTGATGCAAATTCAGATTTAAGACTGTGTATGTGTGGTGTGGATCCAATTATTGCAATCTTTGTTCAAATACGAGTCCAATACTGAAATTAAATTTATAAATGATTATTACATTATGTTAAGCATCTTCCAAGTTTTAACCTGTTTTATTAAAAATGTTATTTATACTCAGCAAAATTTGTAAAATAAAGACATTTAATATGAAGTCTTGCAGATAATAGCAAGCTTGTGAAGTTTTTTTTTTTTTTTAAACCCTTGTACTTTGGTGTATTGTCTCATAGGTGGAAGATTGGTAAGGGTGGGCAATGGGGGTCAAGGGACTTGCCCAGGGTCGCACAGCTGGGAAGTATCTGAGGCCGGGTTTGAACCTAGGACCTCCCGTCTCTAGGCCTGACTCTCACTCCACTGAGCTACCCAGCTGCCCAAGCTTGTGAAGTTTTGCTGGATTCTCTCTTTTAATTCTCACAGACTTATTCTACATAAAATATTCATAATTATTTTATGATTAGAGTTCTGTAACAGTACATTTAGAATTTTCATAATTATAGGTAGAATAAAATTTTACATTTTCTAATTACATTATGTAAATTTTAATTTGGAGCCTTTTGGGGCAAAAGTTATCATTGTAGTTATTGTAAGCACTTAATGATCACATCTAAAAGAATATAATGAGTAGTATATTAAATTATCCTGGGAGTTCACAGCCCCTTTTTTACTTGTTGAAATGGGTTCATGGAATAAAAAATGTTGGGAACTGCTGGCCTAGGAAGTGGCAGGCGTGGTGAGTTGATCTCTAGGGTAATCAATTGATCTGTTCTTTCCAGAAGCAATGGTAGTATTGATTTGATTATAGTCCCCAAAGGAAGAAGTGGAAAGCTGGAGGCAGGGAGTGGTATGTGTGCGAAACCAAGGCAATATGGTTCAAGTGGATAGCTGAATGGGAAAGAAGTGGACCAGGAGAGTTTGAACTCACTCAATCATCAATAACCTCAGCTGGGCCCCAGCTCTAAAGCTATTATTATTAATTTATTTTTGTGTTATTATTTATTTTCCCAGGGATTGGGGGCATGGATTCTTGAGGTCCACAACCGAGGGTTTGCTCCAAATGAGGACAAAAATGTAGGGCAGATGGCAAAACGACCTGGCTGACCAGCTAGAAGGAATGGGTTGCAAAATTAAAATGTTAATGGATTTTTTTTTTTCTTGAATTCTGGATTCCCAGAACATCAAAAGGCATCCCAATGAGGGGACAGTATTCAAGCCTGCCTAGGGTCTCCATTTATTCATTCATTCAAAGACTCCCAAAATGAATAAGATATAGATAGTCTCTCCTCACAAGGAATCTGAAGGGTAGAAGAAGTGATGGGTATACAAACGACTATATTACAAACCAGAATGTGAAAGTGAGTGAGAAAAACACAAAAAGGGTGCTCTGATATTTCAGAGCAGGAAGAGTGGCGGGGACCCAAGCCAGATTGTAAAAGGGTAAGGAGTGAGCTAGTGAGTGAGTGGGTGGTTTGAAGTGGGAGGAAGTGAGTACTGGCTCCTTTTTCTAGAAGCTTGGCTGTGCAAGGAGGGAGGAAGAGGGAACAATAGCTTGGGGAGGCATCAGGTTGAGGGGCTGAGGGTTTTTTTTTTTTTTAATTTTTCTTATGGATAGGGGAGAGCTGAGGATATTTGTAAGGGTCTCCCTCTATAGAAAAGGAGACAGTGGAGAGGGAGAGATTTGAGATCTAGTAGTAGAAAGATCACCAGTCTTGACCTCAGAAAACACAGATCCAAAAGCCATCTCTGTGTGATATTGGGCAAGTGACTTCCCTAATCTAGGCATCAGTTTTGTCATTTGTGAAATAGGGCTAATCATACTTGTCTAACAATTAGATCCTCAGCTGTTCTGGGGCAGCTAGAGGCACTAATGGACTCCTTTTTTTTCATTAAGGGGTCTTTCTGCTCTGCTCCCATGAATATGATCAGCTCATATACAGTCCTGGGAGACCCATGCCACATAAAAGAAGGCTCAAGTTCTTTTTTCCTTGAACTCTTTGGTTCTTTACACCTCCAAGAAAAATAAAGTTTATGATTATCTTATGTCTCCCCCTCAAAAGGAAGGGAGCAGAATGTATAAGAAAGACCAAGTATAAGCTAGCTTTCAATTTCTTTTATACAAAAGAAATGCTAGATACAAAGATTCACAACCACATATTGACAAGACTCAAAGCCTGTAACTTATGATTAAGGTTCTACTCTGTTAGGAGATTGAGACTTAAGACCACAGCAATGTAGAGCACTTTGGAGGTTTATTAAGTTGGCACTTCATATTTCACCTAGTCCATGTACTGTCCAAACATTTCTGACCAGGTCCCATTTCTTCTGATAAGCCATTCCAAGAGTTGACCTCATTCTCTAGACCAGTGATTCCCAAAGTGGGCACCACCGCCCCCTGGTGGGTGCTGCAGTGATCTAGGGGGCGGTTATGGCTACACTTTTTTTTGTATTACATTCTATTCTGAGTTCAATAAATAGTTTCATAATTTCCAGAGGGTGCTAAGTAATATTTTTTTCTGGAAAGGGGGCAGTAGGCCAAAAAAGTTTGGGAACTACTGCTCTAGACAGTTATCTTTTCCTACAAAATCCCCTGTAGTGTAGAAGAGATGCTTTGTGACTAACCAAGGACCTAAGATCTCCCAAAGTCTCACATTGACAAGGTGGCTTTTAAAAAAAAAACTATTTTTATTATCATGCAAAACACTTCCATATTGGTCATTGTAGAGGGGGCAGAGCCAAGATGGCGGCTTAGTAGTAGAACTACTCTGACAATCCTTTCACACCATATTGGCCACTGTTGTCAGAGCACACTCATACATAACCAGAACCCTCAAATAAAACCATAAATACACTGATGTGAAAGATGACTCCAACTGTTCTTTCTCTGGAGGTGGATAGTGTTCTCTGTCATAAGTCTTTCAGGATTGTTCCAGATCAGCACATTGCTGAGAGTAGGCAAGTTTTCCCAGATAATCATTGTGCAATATTGCTGTTACTGTGTAAAGGTGGCTTTCAAAGATAGCAATGTCCATATTAGGATTCCTACTCTTTTGTCTACATTCAGAAACCCAAAGAAGAGGCAGCTAGAGCTCTGAGATCAAATCTTGGGTTCACCAAAGCAGGGCATGTACTTTAGGGACCTTGTGCTCACAGATGTCATGGGGTTGAAGTGGGAAATAAAGATGGCAGTAGAGAGTTAATGACACTAATGACTTTAATAGTCCTTACCTGATCCACAGCTGGGAAGAGAAGAAGTTTGACCAAAAGCCTTTAAAAAAATTTTTTTTTAATTTAAATTTTTTTAAACCCTTACTTTCCTTCTTGGAGTCAATACTGTGTACTGGCTCCAAGGCAGAAGAGTGGTAAGGGCTAGGTGAAGGAGGTTAAGTGACTTGCCCAGAGTCACATAATTTGGAAGTGCCTGAGGCCAGATCTGAACCTATGACCTTCTGTCTCTAAGCCTGATTCTCAATCCACTGAGCTACTCAGCTGCCCCCAGATCATTCCCTTTTTAAAGATCTACTGAGTCAGCTTCTTTCCTGCTCAACAGCAGGAAATATAAAATAAACATCATTCCAAAGAGACTACATTTTCCACAATTGATCCAGTATGTGTGGTTGGCCAGAAATAGTCAAAGCAGCTCTGCCCATACCCTTTAGAACATGTTTCTATTAAAATGTGAGCTTCCTGAGGGTAGGGACTATATTCTCACCCATTTTTTATATCTCTGATACATTGGACAGTACCTGACAGAGAGTTAGCTCCTGAAAAAATGTTATTGACTGATATACTTGGCAACCTCTGTTGTGCTAGGGTAGCTGTGATGAAGAATTTTTTAGATCAGCATTTTAATGAAGAATAAAGACCATACAACCATTCTGGGGAGCACTTTGGGACCATGCCCAGAGGATTATAAAACTGTGCATACCCTTTGACCCAATAATACCACTACAAGGTCTGTATCTCAAAGAGATCAGATAATGGGAAAGAACCTATTTGCATCCAAACATTTATAGCAGCTCTTTTTATGGCAGGAAAGAACCAGAAACCAAAAGCATGCATCAGTTGGGGAATGACTGAAAAAGTTGTGGTATATGACTGTAATGCAAAATTATTGTGCCATGAGAAATAATGAACAAGATGATCACAAAAAAGCCTGGAAAGACTTATATGAAGTGATGCAAAGTTAAGTGTGCAGAATCAAGAGAATATTGTACAAAGTAACAGCAATAAAGTACAATAATCAACTGTGAATGACAACTATTATCAGCAGTGCAAGGACCCAGGACAATTCCAAGGGATTCATGACAAAAAAGGCTCTCCACCATCATAGAAGGAATTGAGGGAGTCTGAAGGCAGATTGAAGCATGCCATTCTTTACTCTATTTCCTCTATAAATTTTTCTCTAGCTTAAATGATATGTATCTTCTTTCACAACATGATGAACATGGGAATATGTACATACAACCTATACTGTATTACCTGCCATCTTGGGGATGGAGAGAACACAGATCATAATATATCAGAAAATGATTATTAAAAATTATATTTGACATGTTAATCTGCAAAAAAAATTTTTTAATGAGTGGATTACAAAGAAAAAGCAAAAGACCATAAGATCATAAACCTAAAACTGAAAGGGACTTTGGAGGCTTTGAAAGATAAGGTGGAACCCAGGGAAATTTAGTGACTTTCTCAGGTCACATGGGTAAAAATTAGGTGGAAGGTTTGTGTTTGTACCTTAGACAAGAGGGAGGGAGAGAACATCTCTGAAGAGAACAAATGAAGTTTTGAATTGTGCAGATTGCAAGTTAATAGAATTTGCTTGGGATATCTTCATTATCAGTAACATAAGATCTATAGAATTGGATGATGTGGTCAAATATTTGTTGATTGATTGTAGAGAGGGAGAGGGCAGTGTTGAGTTGGCAGGGGAGAGTTTGAGAAAGAGTGGAAAATGCCTGAAATGGCCACTATGGGAAATTTGATCAGTAGTCAATATGAGATTGATCAGGAGTCAATATGAGATTGAATAAGGATTGCTGATCCCCATTGCAGGAAGGCTCATCTGAGATTGGAGGGTATACATCTTTAGCAGACTCCAGTTGTCTTATAACATCCTTCATTGGTTCTTTCTCCTCTTTCCTCCCCCCCCCCCCCTTTAGATCTCACCAAATTTAAGCTGTCCTGGTACAACTAACTTTCTGTATTTGAGAGGGGATCCACCATATTGCCTTAGGATTGAACTCATATCTGAACTGTTCGAAAGGATGAGGGAGGGTTTGGTTGGACCACTCACCCAATTCAAGGAGTTATATAACAGTAGGTAGGAGGAAATTGATACTTCAACAGGGCCAAATCCACTTTTTTCATGACAGGCCATCATTATTGAAGACTCTGTCTGCTTTCTTGGTTAATGCTGCCATTATGAGTTATTACTGGACCGAAACTTTCCATACAATAGCAGGGGTATTCTCCTTGGGTGATAGAATCCAATTCCACTGTACTGGGTTTAAAGCATTGTCAGAGGACCAAATCACAGTCTCAGTCTACTTTAATTATTCAGGACCTGACATGCTGCCTGGGAATACATGAGAGTACATGGTTGATAAGATTAAATATTATAGGAAACTGTTTTAATTAATTTTTAATATTTTCTTCAGAATGATTATTCATGCCTAGCTGAACACCCAAATGGGAGGAGTGCTTTTAAAAAATCCTCCATTTTTTAATTCTCTTCTATTAATGCCTCACATTTATACCATCATTTAGAGTTATAGAGCATTATTACATCTGTGATCTCCATTGAATTTCCCAACAGCCCTTTGAGATTACCAGAGCAATTATTATTTTCCCCATTTTCCAAATGAGGAAACTGATTCCCAGAGAAGAAAAAAAATGACTTATGCAAGGTCATGCAATCATAAAAATGAATAATAACAACATTTATATAGCACTTACTATGCACCAGGCACTAAGTGCTTTACAATGATCTTATTTGATCCTTACAACAATCCTGGGAGATAAGTGCTATCATCTCCTGTTGAGATCTATTTATCATCTCTGATAAGGATGACTTAGTTGATAAGAAAATAAGGGACACGGCTGCTTCTCCAAAGTGCCATTGAGTCACAAGTTTATTATATACGAAAATTCAAACTCCCTTTCACCCACAAGCACAGAGAGTTTTACAGCTCCATAGACATTGCAATTAGTTTAGACAACACACAGAAACCTCAGAAATTTCAAGGTGAAGATAAGAACCAGGCTGGACCTTCAGCTTCATGATTATCAGCAAGCTAAGTCTGAAAATACTTTTCTCAGTGGCAAAATGCTCCTGCTAAACTAAGGTTTCAGCCTTGGCTGCATTTCTGACCAAAGGGGAAGAATGTTAACCTCTTGACTACTGATTTGCTAAGAGCTTAACGCTTTTCAATAAGGTCACAATACTTTTCAACAAGAAAGGGTGTGGATCACAAAAGGGGTCAAAAGAGGAGTCTCAGGTTTTTATCTATTCTCTTATTGCCTTCCCACAATCTCCCTCTTTTACAGGTGGGGAAACTGAAACAAATAAGAGTTAAGTGACTTGCCTAGGGACTCCAGTGACTGCATAGCCAAACCTTTATCTGAATTAGAATTCCTACTACAGTACACCAGAGAAATGGTCATGCTGCCTTCTGCTTGAATATGAGTGTGGGACACACTTCCTCCAGAAATATCTTGTTGCATTTTCAGATAGCTCTCATTGCTAGGAAGTTTTTCTTGGCATCAATCCTTAATTAATCTCTTAGAAACTGCCACTTGTTGCTCCTAACTCTGACCTGGAGGACAAGCAGAGTATTAGCAAGGCTAATCCATATTTGCTTTAGCAATGTGTTCACTTTGACAACACTTATGCTAAATTTGGAACAAGTCTAATCCTTCTTCCACATAACAGCCTTTCAAGTTCCTAAAGACACCCTTCTTCTCTCCTCTATTCCCTTCCATTGCTTGCTTCCAATATCCTAATATCCCCAGTTCCTCCAATTGATCCTTGTGCAACAGGGAATAAAACACTATTCTCATTTCCTTCTTCTGGACGCACTCCAACTTAAAGAGGTTTCTCCTAAACTTTCTGTAAAATATAAGGCCAAGTTCTCAGATGAGTGAATGAAGGAGAAGCCATGGGAGGTTTACATGGGAGGTTTGAGGAGGGATGAAAAGGTTTGGAAGAGTCCCTGTGGAGAATGAGATAGTGAGGTGAAAACTGAATTGAGAGTTGGATCATCTAGCCTAACTTTTATCTCTCAGAAGAAGCACTGGAGACCCAGATAGTTTGAATGATTTTGCCAAGGTCACAGAGCTAGTTTGCTAAGCTAAAACTAGAAGCTAGGGTCAATAAAAATCTCTACTCTGAGCTCTTTTTCATTTGACAGCTTTAGGCTGATGGAAAATGGCAACGTCCCCAGTCCTATATCATTAAAGTGGTAGGGACATCCTCTAAGGACCACTCACTCTCTATAATAATGAAACTCACCCTGGGTTGAAGTTCCTGGGAGACAAAACCCGTTAGATTGTAAGTTCTTGGAGGGCAGGGA
Source organism: Gracilinanus agilis (assembly GCF_016433145.1). Taxonomy (NCBI): domain Eukaryota; kingdom Metazoa; phylum Chordata; class Mammalia; order Didelphimorphia; family Didelphidae; genus Gracilinanus; species Gracilinanus agilis. The sequence continues at coordinate 37,914,605 of NC_058130.1, read as the reverse complement.
CTGTACTTTGCCTCTTTTTGTATCTCCTGCACTTAGCACAGTGCCTGGCACATAGTAGGTACTTAACTAATGCATATTGATTAATTGATTGATTATACCAAAGCAGGGAATGTGAGTCAGATGGCTGGCCAGTTATTGCCTTGGCATTTTAGGACATTATGCTGAATATGGGAATACATGCTTTACAGACTCCTTTGCAGCCCTTTTTCTCCTGGACTTTTTCCAACTCTGCACCTTTCTATTCCTCCTTGTCATCTAGTGCCTGTGAGGAGTGGGTTGTAATTGAGGACCCTGGGGTTACACCTTGAGCTGCACAGAGGAAAAGGTTTCTATAAATCCTGTCAGTCTGCAATAGATTAAATGCTCAGAGTGCTCTGGGGACTGGAGAGGAAAACAAAGGGAGATGCTCACAAAATAACCTGTAGTCCTCATCAGAACAGTCAACCATAGGTGCCTAATTCTGGGGTCCAGGGATACAAAATCCAGGAGGAAGTAGTTGATGCTTCTTTGATCTAACCGAGAAGACGTCATGAATAAAGGGAAGGCATCAAGAGATGAATACAAGATGTAATTGAGATAATTATGGCAAGAAGCCTTCCTTTCTCTGCCAGTTTTTCCTTGCAAAATAATTTTAAATGGGATTTTTTTTGCCTTCTCTTTTTACATTGACTCCACTCCCCTGTATTCTTTCCCCCTCCTCTTCTAAGAGAGATATCCAATAAGATCAAAGTTGTTTTTTTTTAAAGAAAAAGAGGAAGAAAAGAAAATTTATCAAAATTGATCATAAAAAATATCTGATGTTTTATGCATTGTTCCACATCCATGGTCCCTTCGCTTCTGCAAAGGAGCTCTTCTTTGCAGCCAAGATTATTCTTCCTTCCTTCCTTCCTTCCTTCCTTCCTTCCTTCCTTCCTTCCTTCCTTCCTTCCTTCCTTCCTTCCTTCCTTCCTTCCTTTCTT
>NC_058130.1:37889236-37903920 GCF_016433145.1 Gracilinanus agilis | reverse complement strand
TCCAGGTTTCTGTGCTCTGAGTTATACCAAAGCTGCAAAGTCCTCTAGAAATTTAGGGGATAACATATACAACAGACAGAATATCTTCTTCTCTCCCTTCCATAAAGTACTTAGCATAGTAAATACACATAATGCCTCCTCCTCCTCCTCCTCCTCCTCCTCCTCCTCCTCCTCCTCCTCCTCCTCCTCCTCCTCCTCCTTCTTCTTCTTCAGTTTTGGACTGAGATCCTCCTAACTCCAGGCTTGGTGCTCTATCCATATGGTACCTAACTGCTCCACATAGACATTTTTAAAAAAACAACAAACCTTCCCTTCCCTTTTGGAATTAATACTGTTGCATCGGTTCCAAGGGCTAGGCAATGTGGGTTAAGTGACTTGCCCAGGGTCACACAGCTAGAAAGTGCCTGAGGCCAGAGTTGAATCCAGGACCTCCCATCTCTGAGCCTGGCTCTCAAACCACTGAGCAACCCAGCTGCCCCCCTCCATAGTATACTCTTAACAAATACTTCTTTCCTACCCTAACCATTCCCCTCTCCCGGATCTAGTTCAAATCCTCCTAACTGCTCATCTATACTATTAAAATAACTTACTCTTTCATCTGTCTGACTCCAAACTCTTCTCAAATCCCATCCAACCTACACTCAAATGGAAAGTGATTTTCCTAAAGTATAATACTCGTCATTTCATCCTCCTCCTCAGTAAACTCCAGTGAGCCCCAATCACTTCCAGGATCAAGCCTAAAAGCCTCCTTTCTAGTTTTCCAACTTTCTTACACTTGATTCTCTTCCATATACTTGTCCCACTTCACTAGTCCTTCTTGTTCATGACTTTCCATTTCTCAGTATTTGATCTTTATATTCTGTGACCTTCATGTTTGGCACATTCTCCCTCCTTGGTGGCTTCCTTCAAGATTCAGTTCAAATCACCCCTTCTGCAGGAGACTTTTTCCAGTTCTACCTCCAAACCCCAAATGTCTTCTTCTTGGAGATTACCTTTCTTCTGCTCTCTATATGTCTTGGATACATCTAGTGACTTACATGATGCTGCCCCATTAGAATGGAGAGTCCTTGAGGTCCTTACTTCTCTATGTATAACTTAGCCCAGAGCAGAAACAGAGTGGATACTTTGAATACATTTGTCGATTAATGAATATGTGAGAAATATATGCAAACAAATCTCTACCAATGGGATATGAAGGATATTGTAAGGCACTCCCTCTCCTACCAAAAAAAAAAAAAAAAAAAGAATTTAGTGGCTCCAACCAGTCTCCTTTCTCACTTGGCCAGAAATTCCTTCTCTTGCTGGCCTTAGGCAAAACTCCAAAGTAGGTGAAGGTTTGTCTTCAGTGAGGAGGACAAGCCAAATTTGGAAGAGAGGCTGGGGAAAAGGTGGAGACAATCACCCCTCCCCATTCTCCTCCCCCCCCCCCCTTTTTTTTGTCCTCAGGTTCTACATTGTCTTCTCTTGTCTTTTCCATTCTTTTCTTCCCTGATTTATAGCCCTTTTGACTAAATGCCTCTGATGCAATGAATTCATTGCATGAACTTTATAACAGGTTTGGTCATTCTGTAACTGGTTTCTTTCTTGTTACCACATGATGAAGAGAAGGCATTTTGATGGGTTGTGGCTATGTAGAGGGAACTGGGGTTCATTCAAAAGGTACTAATAATCATTCTGGATGGCAATTTGGAACTATGTGCAAAGGGCTTTAAAAGAATGCCTGCCCTTTGATCCAGTCACACCACTGCTGAGTTTGTACCCAAAGAGATCATAGGGAAAAAGACTTGTACAAAGATATTTATAGCCACGATCTTTGTGGTGGCAAAAAACTGGAAAATGAGGGCATGTCCTTCAATTGAACAAATTGTGGTATATGCTGTTGATGGAATACTACTGGAGGAATGAACTGGAGGAATTCCATGTGAACTGGAAAGACCTCCAGGAATTGATGCAGAGTGAAAGGAGCAGAACCAGAACATTGTACACAGAGACGGATATGCTGTGGCACAATCGAATGTAATGGACTTCTGTACTAGCAGCAATGCAATAATCCAGGACAATTTTGAGGGACTTATGAGAAAGAATGCTATCCACATCTAGAGAAAGAACTGTGGGAGTAGAAACACAGAAGAAAAACTACTGCTTGAACACATGGACTGATGGGGATATGACTGGGGACATAGACTCTAAATGAGCACCCTAGTACAAATATCAATAATATGGAAATATGTCTTGATCAGTGTCACATGAAAACCTAGTGGAATTGTGCATTGGCTATGGGAGGGGGTGGGAAGAGGGGAGGGAAAGAGCATGAATCTTATAACCATGGAAAAATACCCTAAATTAATTAATTAAATAAAAATTAAAAGACAAACAAACAAAAAAAGGTACTGATAGACTGGAACTTGCTCCTTCTCTTTTAGAGGACCTCTTCCTTCCTTCCTTCCTAGTGGTGCTCTTGTGAAAGAAGAGAGACAATGCTCCAAGAGGAGAATTCTTAAGTTCCTTCCATCCAAGGCCAACATATGACCTATGAGTAAAGGGCTCCATTTTCCCCTTGGCATTTGTTCTTTTATTTTAAGTGAGAGAGATTGGAAGGTACAACCTTGTGAGTTTTGAAAGGTCAGCAGAGCAAACCACCTAGAAGACTAGGAATAAAGTCCATGTTGGGGTTTATAGCAAGCCAGTTCAGCTTTGAGGCTCTGTGGAGTGGTTCTAGACCCATCCCAGATATAGCTGAGACGAAGCTTTTTCCTGAAATGATTCCGTATTTGGACCTGAACTTTGTAGAACCAAAACTAAGTAGGAACTGCATTAAATCTTAGCCTATTGGGGGCAGCTATATGGCTTCATAGATGGAGAGCCAGGCCTAGAGACTGGAGATTCTGGGTTCACATCTCAGACATTTCCTAGCTGTGTGATCCTGGGCAAGTCACTTAACCCCCATCGACTAGTCCTTTTTGCCCTTTTGCCTTGGAACCAATACACAGTATTGATTCTAAGACAGAAGGTAAGGGTTTAAAAAAAACGAGCCTATTCTTTGCAGAGGCCAAGGTGCCTGGTATAGGTCAGTGATGGAGAACCTTTTAGAGGGACAGGTGATGTGAGAAATGTCCTCAGGCATGTGTGGAGATGGTGAGGGGAGCAGTCCATCCTGCATCTCTCAGCCTTCCTAGAAATGAACTCTGGAAAACTCTGTTTGGGGTGATGGCACATATGTCCACAGAGAGGGTTCTGAGTGCCCCCTCTGGCATATGTGCAATAGGTTTGCCATCATTGGTATAGGTGAATATGGCCCTGAAGTATTTGAGGGAAAAGTTTATGTTTCTAGTCTTGCTATATTTTTGAAGCAAATATCCCTTTGTAAGAGCTAATGGATATTAATTGGTTCAAAAGAATTGGAGTGCTGGTCACTAGAGATTAACAATAAGGGAACCACAATGAAATGGGAGCCCACGTAGATATTATTAGAGAAGATACCACAACTCCTAAGGGATACCCCATGAACCCTGAGGGTGGTTGTAGGTAGCCTTGCTCTAGAAGAATGAAACCAGAGAGTATTTCTGAAACATCCTCCCAGTGAAAGGAACATTAGAGTATACCTAGTTGGAACCACTGATCCTCCATTTGGATCCTTCTCAGGAGAGAAAAGTAAAGGGTTTGACTCAAATTTCATTGGAACTAAATGAGAAATAGAGAGATCAGAGAATAATAACGACAACACATCTCTCTTCAATATTTCAGGGACATATTGTTGCCCATACCAATCACCTTGGCTTCTGCAAAGAATAGGCTTAGATTTAATGCGGTTTCTTGTTTGCATTGGTTCTACAAAGTTCTGGACCAAATGTGGTACCACTTCAGGAAAAACCTTTGTCTCAGCTCTAGCTGGGATGGGTCTAGAAGGTCACTTTTCCCTCCTTTGACCTCAAAGCTAAACTCTGGTAAAGGCTTTACAAATATCTCATTTAATCTTCCCAATAGCCCTGGGAGGTAGGCACTGTCAGTATTCTCAATTTACAGTTGAGGAAATTAAGGTAGATGGAGGTTAAGTGCCATGCACAGGGTCATATTGCTAGTAAGTGTCTGAAGTCAGATTTGAATTCAGGTCTTCCTGACTATAGACCCAAAAGTCTATTTTGCCACCTAGCTCAGGGGAGGTTGAACCCAGTTACCTTTAAGTTTGTATCTAGATATATCCATATAAAATCTGTTATCCTAAAATACAATAATCCTTCTTCATCACTGTTGATGATGATAACCTCTTTTGTTCTCACTGAATGGATTTTTCTTTGGGGTCCTAGAAGTGGTCGCCAGCTGTTATCAAATCATCCCACTAATTCTCCCAAGAGGGTCTATATCTATATGTCAAATCCTCTCTGTCAAAGAGAAGGAAATGGAGAGTGGCCATTCTTTAGTCTTAGCTGCTTCAGGGACCTACTTAAGGTCAAATCCTCTTCCCTGACGTGTTGGACAAACTGCAGACTAATATTCTTAATCCTTTGCAATTCTCAGCTGCATATGAGTGTCAGTGGAAGTCACATGGATGTCTTGGAAAGGAAATCTATCATGCGGAGGGCCTGACATTTTCTCATAAGCCAAATGGAAGCAATTGGCTTTGGAGGGATCTTTATTCTGAGAGATCATGCCCATACCTTTTGAAAATGAAAGTGGATTTTATTAGTACTGGGGGAGCTGGGCTAAGGGTCTGAGATGGTTAAGAGCATCTTCCCCAGGAGAAGAGACTCTTGGCCTTCCATAGCCTCCCCTCTCGCCTTTTGACTGTAGGGGCTTGAATTACATCTAGCAGTTTTATTCAATTCTTTCTGCACTCAGACCACAGGCTACTTCCTCTTTGGAAGAAAAAAAAACCCAAACAAACACAGCTCTTCAGCAAAGACTCCAAGGACCTTTTGAACATCAATCAAATAGGTCTTAGAGACATTTGGACGAGGCTAGATAAATGGAACAAACATATGGATTATATTTCCATTAAACTACACACGGGCTCAGAAATTAAATGGAAAAAGTGCTTGACAAGGTCTTGCCTCTGTTTTGCCCTCTTCAGATGTTTGGCCAAAGTTTGATGATGTTTGATAAATCTGAAACGTAGAAGGACTAACCTGCTCCTCTTCATTTTATGTTATGCAAGGCAAGGTGGCGGGCTGTGTGGGAAACCCTTGAAAGTGGCAATTCTTGGAAATATTTCTAGGGTCTTATTCAATAAAACAGCTCTAGATGTAGGCGTTCTGTGAGTCAACTAATCAATCAATTAACAAGCATTTATTAAGTATTTTGCTAGGTGCCAAGTATGATGATAGAACCTAGAGTTAGGGATAGAGAATTGAAGTTATGTTTTCATTGGCATAGGGAATTACCAAATGAAGAAATTCTCTCTACCAAGAAGGTTGGCACCTTCTCGGCAATTTATTGTCTTAGAGAGTTTTTTTTAGAGCAATGGGAAATTAACTGACTTGCCAAGGATGATATAGCCCATGAAGGTGAGAGGCAGGAATTGAACCTAGAGCTTTCTCTGCCTCTGAAAAACCAATATAATGGAGATTTGGCCCATGCTAACACCATCTACAGTGATGTCATCCACACGGAAGACTCTAGGGTGCTGGTCTTAGGAGACTGAGGACTAGAGCATGAGTGGATATTGCACATTAACCCACATGATTGAGAGTAGCTTTTTTCCCCCATTGATTGCACAGCCCCAGTTGCTGGCAACTTTAAAATGGCTTGAATCAGTACTTCCTGTGGTTTTATTGCCTTTGGAGGGAAAGCGTGATTCCTTCATTCAAACGCCAAACTTTGGGTTTCCCCTCAGTGTAACATTACCCCAGGAGTGGGCATGAAAGAACAGCCAATCACAGGCAATTTCCCCTTTGCTAATTTTGCTACTTTCTCAGGGATGACATCCATATTGAATTTTGTGCATATTTAACATTCTTCTGTCCCAGACTCCCAAGGATTCAATTTAATTCAACAAGCAAACATTAAGGTTTACTATGTGACAAATGACTTGTGCTTGGTACTCAGGACACAGAAATGGCATCTGCCTTTGAGGAGTTTACACTGAGGGGAGGGGTGAAAGCAAAGAATGAGAAACTTACCTTTAAAGCCCAGGTTAGCCAGCTTGTGCTTTTTTGAAGATTTTCACCACCTCTCTCCTTTCTAGACTCTGTCTTCCAGGTAAACTGACCTATTTGCTATTCCCTGAATTAAGAATTAAGTTTCCAGCCGCCATGTGTTTGACCAAGCTCTTCTCTTTTCCTGGAATGTACTCTTTCACCTTCTTTTAAAATTCATCTTTTCCTTTTAAATTTTTAAATTCAGCTTATATGCCTGCCAACTCCTACACAGAGCCTCCCTTGATTTTCCTCCTCAGTGTTCTGTCTTCTCAGATTGTCTTATATTTAATTACCTGTTTACAGGCTACTTCCTCCCCCACTAAAATGCCCAAATCTGAAATAGAGGGGCTATTTTTCGTTTTTGTTGTCCCAGTGCCTGGCCCAAATACCTTGCACATAGTAAATGTTTGTGGAATGGAATTGAACCCTGGGAACTTGGGTTCCCTTAGGACCCAAGAATGCTGGGTATGCACAAAACTCAATTTTGTCACCGTTCAGGAAGGAACAAAATACAGCTAATGGGAATATAATTGGCTGCTCTTTCATGCCCATTTTTTGGATTCCATTTTGAGGGACCCAAAACCAAGACAGAGTTGCATTATGCCAAGGCAACATTCTCATTTGCTCGAGGCTTGGTTGTTCTTTATCGTTTTCAGGATGAGACATGACCAAATGGTTACATTCTCTGTCCTTTCAGGACTATCCCAGGAGAAAGGAAAAGAAGGAAAGGGGGAAATTCTTTTGGAGCAAAAATTCCTGCCCCGGGAAGGACTAGCCTGGAGGAGGAGAGGGTGCCAAAGAAGGACAAGGTTTGGTTTTTCTAGGATGGTCTCTAACAGAGATGAACAGGATGCCAAAATGGAAGAAATCAGTGAAAAGAATATGATGACTCAGCCCCTTACTGTACCATTCCTAATGTGACTCCTTGATCTCCAACCTTAGGAAAAAGAAAGGATAAAAAAGCAATGGTTTAGGCGAAAAGCCACAGGCAATGGACTTGGAGCAGGAAGAGGGAGAAAAGTGTTTTTTTTTTTTAAATGAAATTGATTTTTTAGTTCCCTAGGCAAAGGGAGTTCTGACTCAGAGCCACAGGGAATGTGGGCACATGGTAAGCTTGTGATGATCCTCTGGCTATGCCACAGGCCAGGAATACTCACACACACATTGTCAGAGCCAGTATCCTCTGGGATTTAGTAGCAAAGAGGTGGAGGACAGGACTTTTGCTACTAAGACAATTCATTTCACAGAATGTGCTGGAGTATGCATATTAAGAAACATAAGCTGTTAGAAAGAATTCCGGCAAAATTCCATCAGCCTAAATGGACAAGGTACCTCTTGAGAACTGCATTGGGAGATTTGGATCTCACTCAGGCTCCGATTTTATTGACTTACTCCATTAAATCAGTCCTGAGTCCTCTCTGTCACTGGAGCCAAGGAAGGAGAGTGAAGTTTTGCTGTGAACATAGGAAACTTGTGAAAGGCTTGAGGATGGCTTGGTGGAGGTGAGCTCCTCTCTTCTACTCTCTCTACCCTACCCTCTCCTTTATCCATTTTGAGGAAATTTGAGAGCTTTTTCCCCATTTCTAAGCCAGTCCTTCCATCATTCCACACAGTTGGTTTCCAGACCTAGTAACCAGCGACTAGAACCATTAACTAGTGTCTAGCTCTGGAATCTGTGTTGTTGTCTTCCTGTGTTGTCAATATGATGGAAGGGATGAGGGAGGTGAGTATGGTAAGAGGTAGATAAGCTATGAATTCTGCCATTGTCACTGCCAGCCATTTATATGAGTCATATATCAATAAGATCTTTAGGCAATCACTTCAAACCAGAGATTGTAAATTCCTTGCGTCACTGACCAGATAAATAAAGTTAAACTGGTAACAATAAATGAAACTCTTGCCAATGCCATCTTTCCCTACACCTATGAGGCTTCGGTTCCCTTTGGCTTCGCCAAAAACTGCCCTTCTCAAGACTTAGACCCGGGTGGCTGAGCCCCTGAGCTTTTACAGAGGTCGTCCCAACTGTCTTTTGCCCTTGGCTCATGCCATCTGGGTAAATTCCAAGTCCTATAACTGACGATCTGTCACTCAAGCTGTTCTCCATCTTTTCCCAGAAGTTATCTACAACACTCCAAATATGGAGGAAATATGGGCACAGACACAGAGGGAGTAGATGGCAGGACTTGGCTAAGGAACAGCAAGTGGTCCAGTTTCATCATACCGTTATGGCTCACTCACTGTGTCCGACTCTTTGTGATCCCATGGACCACACTGTCCATGGGCTTTTCTTGGTGTACATACTAGAGAGGTTTGCCATTTTCTTCTCCAATGGATTAAGGCAAATAGAGATCAAGTGACTTGCCTGGGTCACACAGCTAGTAAATAGCCAGTTTGAATAGTGTCTCTCTGACGCCAGACCCAGAGCCCTATCCACTGAGCAGCCACCTAGCTGCCTCCTTAGTTGGACTATGGAATGCTAAAAGTGGGGGGAAGGCTGATGAATCAATTGGAGGCAGATTGTGGTGAGCCTTGAGTTCCAGGTTAGGGGATTTTTCCTACAGGCAATGCGAGTCCCTAAAGGTTTTTGAGAAACATGGTAATGTAACTGGATAAGTCTTATTTTGGCAAATGCATTAAGGACAGAATGGAGAGGCAAAATACTGTCATGAAGACCAGATAGGAGGTTATTAGAATAATCTAGAAAACAGAAAGATTCAGAAAGGATCATTATGCTTTCTGACATGGAGAAAACCACATGAACTTTTCTGTCCTTCATATTTCTTCATAATCTGTCTCCAGCCTACTTTTCCAGATTGACTGTATGTTAATCTTCTTTATATACCCCTCAGTCTAGTCAAACTAGTTTTCTTGCTGTTCCACAAGCAATTCTGTTTCTCATCTCCAGGCCTTTGCATAAGGCATCTCCCATACCTGGAACACACTCTCTCCTCCTCAGAATCCTTAGTTCACCTCAATGACCTCTTCCTAAACGAAACTTTTCCTGATTCCTCAAGATGCTAATATCTCTCTACCTTTCTCTTAAGTGACTTTGTACGTACATTAAAAAAATAAAACAAAACAACCCTCTTACTATGTACTGATTCCAAGGCAGAAGAGAGGTAAGAGTTAGGGAAAGAGGGTTAAGTGACTTGTCCAGGGTCATACAACTAGGAAGCATCTGAAGCCAGATTTGACATCTCTAGGCTTGGCTCTCAATCGGCGGGGCTATCTAGTTGCCTCTACTTTGTACATAATTCTATAGCAGCCTCTCTGGGCTCATTCCCCAAATCCACCTGGCCACTTTAAGTTCCCAGGGAGCAGCTGACTAATTCTCTCCTTAGGGGCTGGAGTTTCTAGTACCATCACTCACAAGCTCCCACTAGTGTGTTTCCCATTAATGATTAGCCTGATGTAGTTAGATTTTATAAAAATGGCATTTACTAAGCATGTAGACCAGTGATTCCCAAAGTGGGCGCCACCGCCCCCTGGTGGGTACTGCAGTGATCCAGGTGGAGTGGTGATGGCCACAGGTGCATTTATCTTTCCTATTAATTGCTATTAAAATAAAAAAAATAATTTCCAGGGGGCTAAGTAATATTTTCCTGGAAAGGGGGTGGTAGGCCAAAAAAGTTTGGGAACCACTGATGTAGACAAAGTAAGAGCAATTCCCCACTTCCCTACTCCAGCAAACTGGAGGCACACTTTCTCTTTCTATGCACTAGATTCTGAAGAGAGTGACCCAGAATTGTGACAAAGCGATGCCAAGTGACACAGGAGCACCTACTGATTCCTTGTTAACCAATTCCCTTTTTCCCCCTTCCTGGAATTCTTATGAACTTTCCCTTAGGTATAAGTTCTTTGCTCAGCTTGGAGGGCCAGTGCCTTCCTAGAGTCCGTAGCTGTCCCTTTCCTCTTCCAGGATCCCGTTCCCTCAGGTTACCACTCTCCTCTGGTGACTGTATTTCTATATAACTTATAGCTGTTTTCGGTGGCTCTGGCCACTAACCCTCCGTAGATACTCTCATGTTCTCCTTAGTTTACAAAGCCATTCTTTAACACGCCCACCTCAGAATACTGGTTTACCCAACATCAAGGAAGAGCAAACAGGTGAGGACAGAGGGGACCATGTGCTCACAGCCACCATGGTGAAGTGGGACATAGAAGAGCTACCCTTTCCCTCTACTAGCCCAAAGCTGTCGTGCCTCCTTGGAGCCACCAAAGAAGAGAGTCATGGGGAATGGGATTGCCCCTCTTGGACACCTGCTCATGCCTAGCTCTGAAACTTGAGTTAGTCGTTCTTCAGCTCTGAAGTCAGCAGGATGACTTTTTATCATCCCACGACATCCCATCCTTGAATCATCCTTCAAGCCTGGAAGCTGGTTCTTTCCATTTCCACATGTCCCAGGTGGAGAATATTGACAGATGATTTAAAGCTTGGCCCTTAAGAGGTCATATGACCCTTATTACAATCACACCCCGAGCAGGCATGCGTGCACACACACACTCACTCTCATACACTGTCTGTCTGTCTGTCTGTCTGTCTGTCTGTCTGTCTGTCTGTCTGTCTGTCTGTCTGTCTGTCTGTCTCCTTAAGGAAGGCAAGATCCCTTGAGGGCAGGGACAACTTGAGTTTTGTCTTTTTATACCAGGACATACTAGGTATCTGTCAGATGCCTGATGATTGGTAAATTGAGTCCTTAACTTGATATTAGTTCACATTTTCCCAGCAGACACCACCCCAGCATTTAGGAAAATGACCATTTCATCCAGATGAGGCACATCCTAGTGAGGTGCCTATCCCAGGTACAGGAAGGAAATGGGGCCTAACCAGGGCCAGTCATCAAGGATTTTTTTCTTCTGAGTCTTTAAATTTAAAAGAAAAAAAAAAAACCCTGATTCCTCACCCTTCATCATCAGGGGCAGCCTGTTTTTCCTCCAGCTGGCAATCCCCAGCTGCTGGCGAAGTCCTTAGCCCATGCTGCCAGGAGCTGCAAAGCCTCTGTTGCTTTCCCCGTCTCCTGCCCTCCCATTCATTTCCCTGAAGGCTCATGCAGACACGGAGGGGCCATCTCGCAGTGTTGCTCTGGGCTTAGATATTTTTCTCCTCTGTCTCTCCCATTTCCTTTTTAATTTTCAGCAATTTCATTTGTGTTTCTTTTGCTCCTGTTTTCTACTCTTATCTTCTGGACTTTTTGGAGTTTGTGTTTTGGGGTGATCACTCGCACATCCATTCCTTATTTGTCCCTAAATGCCAGTCTGGATTTAGATCTATACCCAGGAGCTGGGTGGTGTGTGTGTGTGTGTGTGTGTGTGTGTGTGTGTGTGTGTGTGTGTGTGTGTAGGGGAGGATCTCTTTTCATGGGGTTTCTTATGCTTGTATTTGCTTTGATCTCAAGCTGAGTTTGCCAAGTGGACAGGGCCACCCACTGATCCTATTCAGCCTGGTTGAAAAGAAATGTTTTCCTCTCCTTGCTAGCCTCCAGGGCTGCATACAAAGGGGGCAAAGGCTCCCGTGTGCCCTGGGAGCCAGCTTCACTTTGCAAATTGAAAATGCTGGCAGCTCTGGTCCTAGTCATCATGAGTTGGCCAGGGGAGGTGGTGGTTGAAGGGTTACTGGGGTGTAGATTTTTTTGGGGGGTGGTGGTGGATGGAGAGTCTTTTAAAAGCCCTTAGGGACACATTTCAGGCTTAATCTGAAGGGATTCTCAAGGACTGGCCTCTGCCAGCTTCCCAGCCTGGCCCAGTGGAAATTGATCAATTAATCATCACTTGGGATTTTTAATAAAACTCTTAATTTCTGGCTTAGTGACAACTTTTTTTTCCCCTCCAAAGGCAGGCAAATGAAGTCAAGTGAATTGCCTAGGGTCACATGGCTAGGATGTGAATGGGGCCAGATTTGAACCCAAGTCCTCCCAACTCCAGACTTGGCACTCTATCCATCGTGCTGCCTAGCTGCTCCTATCAACTAGAATTCTTTTTTTTTTTTTAATTTTTATTTTGAATATTTCCCCCTACTTACATGTTTCATGTTCTTTCTTTCTCCCCGGAACCCCCCTAATCCCCCTTAGCCAATGCACAATTCCACTGGGTTTTACATGTATCATTGATCAAGACCTAATTCCATATTTTTGATATCAACTAGAATTCTTAAAGAACTTACTAACCATAGCAGATAGCTTGAGGCAGTGGAGAGAACGTTGGATTGGTAGTCAGGGGACTCAGGTTCAAATTCTGCCTCTGCCACTTTGGCTGCCTCTATGACTTTGGGCAAGTTTCTTGACCTCTCTTGTCCTCAACTATAAAATAAATGGGGGTTTGACTAGATGAAGAGGATAGGCTAGATGATCTCTGAGTTCTCTTCTGGCTCTAAATTTGTAGCGAGCCAATGAATACGGCACCTCCGTTCAGGCAGGCTGACTCGAAGAGATAAGTATTGCCAAGAAGTATAACATATGTGCCAACCACTATACCAGGAACAGGAGATAGGAGTTTCCCTCATGGACATGTGATTTCATTGTCTTTTTGCCAGGGCAGGTTGGCACCTTTTCTGTACCTTAAGCTCATAAAAATTTAGTGACTTGCCCAGGTTCACACAGCTAGTATGGGTCAGAGGTGGGAGCTGAGTCTAGGTCTTTGTGGCTAATTATAACACACTTGGGCACAAGTATAAAATGGAGTAGTTTCTGCCCTCAGGGAGCTCCCATTCCACTAAAACTATTGTTAGATTTAGAGTCAGAGCCCCTGGATTTAGATTCCCACTTGACAGCTTAGTACCTGTGTGACTTTGGACAAATTGCTTTACCCCTCTGAATAAAGCTGAGTCTCATCTCTAAGGACGAGGGATTGGAATCTGAAGTCTCTTTGAGATAGAAGGTTATAATATGAAGTTCAATAGAAAGGAAGAGTCTTCAGGTTACAGCCTCGACTCAATTCCCAACCTTGTCACATTTCTACAATGCGTCTTTCTTGCTTGAAATTCTGTCATCCTGTTAAGTGAAGCTTCAGACCCCTGAGTTCTCTGTTAGTTCCTGGGTAGATTTTTAGAGAAAAGGATGTGCTTTGCTTTTTACCCTTAGAGAGAAATAGAAGCACCCAGAATTGAGTTACTCAGCATGAGGGCAAAAATCAATGACCACTAGGGGCTGCTGGGTAGCTCAGTGGATTGAGAGTCAAGCCTAGAGGCAGGAGGTCCTAGGTTCAAATCTGGTCTCAGACACTTCCCAGCTGTGTGACCCTGGGCAAGTCACTTGACCCCCATTGCTCACCCTTACTACTCTTCCACCTAGGAGCCAATACACAGAAGTTAAGGGTTAAAAAATAATCAATGACCACTTAGATAGGCATTCCCTCTCCTGGGTCTTCTTCTATCTCCTTAAAAAAAATTTTTTTTTAATTAAAAAAAAAAACACAACCCAAACATTTACCTTCAGTCTTAGAATCAATATTGTATATTGGTTCCAAGGTAGAAGAGAGTTTAAGATTAGGAAATGGGGGTTAAGTAAGTGTCTGAGGCTAGATTTGAACTCTAGACCTCCCATCTCTAGGCCTGGATCTTAATCCACCGAGCCACCTAGCTGCCTCCCCCTCTGCTATCTCTTCCCCCAGCTGCCAAAATACACATTCCCTCGTTTCCTCCAGATTTTTTTCCCCGACACCCTCATTTTCTTTCACAATTCATTCCTTAGCAGTATCTCATATATACTCTCTTGTTCTTCATCCTGAGTTAGGGGTTCCAGACATTGTATCAATCCTGTTCAATTCAACATACATCTAATAAGCACCTATTTTGTGCCAGGTACTGTGATAGGTACTGGGGATACAAAAAAAAAGATCAATGACCACTGCCATGTGGCAGGGCATAGCCAACCAGTTACTCTCCTGCTAAAGGATGCTTTCCAGTAATTTTCTAAGGCTTGCCCTGAAAAGTCCTTCTTTCTTCCTCTCCAATTACCCAGTTACATTGTATTTGTGGGTTGCCATGGGCTGTCCAATCACAATCATTAATTATCCATGGCAGCATCTTTTACCAGCCGTCTGTACATCTTGGCAATCCCTATCACTTCAAGTTAGCCTGGCCAGATTGGGGGCAAGGGGAGGGAGTGTGGCCCATTGGCTGGGCTGCCCTAGATGTTTTGGGTTGTTTTTGTTGATATAGGCTCCACTTCAGGGCAGGAATCCACAGATGTGGTTAATTTGGAAGTCAGAGGGGAAACAGGGAGAAGGGAAGTGGGGGAAGGCCATGGTGGGGAGGTGTGGGGGGGTGTCAGCCAGTTCAATTCAATCAGTGCTGACTAGAACTTTTTAAATTGCTCCCTCTGATTTTCAAGAAGTTAGAAGAGGTGAATTCAGTTTATGGTTTTTCCTCCCTATCTTCCTCTGTTTTTCTTTCTCCTTCTCCCTTCCTCTCTTTTCCTTTCCTGTCTTTTCCTTCCTCTTTTCTCCTCTCCCTTTTTCCTCTTCTCTTCCTCTCCCTCCTTCCTCTCCCTCTCCTTCCTTCCTTCCTTCCTTCCTTCCTTCCTTCCTTCCTTCCTTCCTTCCTTCCTCCCTTTC